>NC_056627.2:49298036-49468036 GCF_002870075.4 Lactuca sativa | reverse complement strand
CAGACTAGAGAAATCGACGACTTCATAGTGGAACTCGGCGAGTCATAACTCGACGAGTTGGGTCAACTCGGAGCGTTGACTTTGACTTGGACCTTGACTTTGACCAAGGCTGACTTTCAAGGGTTTGAAGTATTGAGTTGAATCTACGGAGCTGTTTATGTTTAGGGATTGAGTAGAGCTGATACTCGGAGCCAATACCTATTCAAATATTGCCAGTATTTGAGGTAAGTTTCCTCACCATACCAATGGGTCGAAGGCAACAAGGTCGGCCCATGTTACTTAGCTGTAATGATTATTTGTGGGTGTGCTATCTAAGTGTTATGTACTTATGTGAAGACCATGTGGGGGTTCCCATGGCAGTTGATTAAGACCATGTTGGGGTTCTCATGGCATCCGGAGTAAGACCAAGGAGGGTTTCCATGGCATCCTTATATGTTTGATTGTATGCATGGTGTATGTGGACTCATATGATTGTCTATGTGGTATGCTATAAGGACTCACTAAGCATTAGCTTACAGTTTGTTGGTTGTTTCAGGTACACCAAGTGTGGCCGTAAACTCCCTTGGTACACAATCATTGGTGGTTTATACCCTTCAATCTAAGTGTTTTCTAAGTCCTAGGGTGTTTTCCTTACTTGATTAGTTGTATAAACACTAATTATATACATATATGTGTAATTGTATGCTAAATAGGATCCGTGTGTGTGCTCAAGTCTTCACTTGACACTTAGCATCCTATACCACTCTTTCATCCAAACCACTCACTACATGTGAATTCATACCCCTTAACTTATCTTTTAAATGATTTTAAATGCTTTTATGGGGGGAATACAAGTAGAAAACTTATTAGTTATTATATCAATCACATGTGATTAATAACTGTCAAACAAAGGATTTTCATATACTTCAAACTATGTTTCAAACAAACTGTTTTCATATCATTTTATATTGACATCAAGTCATCAATATCCATTTAAACTGTTAAACTCTTCAAATGTATTTCAAACCTTCTTTTTAAACTTATATATTGTCAAAGCATGTCTATATATGTATAGTTATATAAGTAATGTTTAAAGGACTTAGGGCTAATAACTCGCTCTACTTCCTGTTCCTTGTTTGGTTGTGGACTTAGGGTAACCGGTTGTTTGTCTGAAGGTCGCTTAAATCTTAGTTATATATTATGTATATGTATATAGATATAAAAGTAATTGCATATGTTCAACACCTCTGGGTAGCAAAGGTGTACAAACATACTCGGTTATTCAAACAATATTACTAGTAAACTATAATAGGTATAGTTTAGAGGTCTACTATTCACTATTTCAGATACAAAGAAACATACAAGAGTCAGTTCATATATGAGTCAGTTCAAACATACTATAATGAGAAACAGAAAGGAACATACTATAATGAGAAACAAGGGAGAACATACTATATACTATACAAAGAGAATATACAATACATTATAACAGAGAGAACATACTATATACAAGAATACTATAACATAATGTGAGATACTACTTCATGGTACGACAACCTTCGACCGTGTCACGTTTTATAACCAGAATCTCCTGGAGGGAGAGCGTGAGTTTGTGTATAGTACTATACGTGATTGACTATCCTAGACCTTGCTGCTAGCTACAATAGGACATTGCAAGTCTACGGGTAACAAATGTCATAACTTTCGATGTCTTACATCATCGTGTTTATTATTCGATTAAGAATGGTTATAACCACATCACATTGTACCTTAATTAAACAATTGGTTTTAAGGTAGTTATTACTACAATAGTTACTATATATAATACTGTAGTACACATACATTCTCCCATTACATTTAAACTGTGATCTTCTCACATAAACGGTAATGTAAAACTATATTTTGTTAATGATAGTCATATTTGGGAAAAACATTCACTTTTACAGAGAAACATACATACAAAATAGTCGGGTCTTGGTAGAAGACTATTGTTCATACTAGTAGAAAATATTGGATTTTCTAGGAGTTTTCAAACATATACAAACTTTTACATCAAACATTTACAAACATTTTCACTAAACTTATACAAACATTGACACTAAATACCTTTGAACTCATCATCTTAAATGTTGATCTACGCTTTTAAAATAACTTGTATTCTCAGGTCGACAGTAGACAGGTACTGATGAACAACTTTTGAGAAGACGGAGCATATACAAGACTCGTCTTTTATTTTGATTTATATTTTGGTGTCTTATTACTATGAAAAGAACACACTTGTATGAAATTATACTATTAATGCAATGGATGATGATGTTGCTTGTTTACTACTTTACATTGTTATGATACTGTACATGACGTCCTCCACCCCAGAACGTTTACGCCATTCCGGTTTCGGGGTGTGACACCAAAACTCCATAAAGGGGCAAAGGAGAAAATCTATAAAACCACAAGTCAAGTTTTGAGCTTGATTACCTGAAAGTGAAGAGAAACTGATGTTTCTCCTGGATCTAGTCCTTCTTCCTTCCAACTCTTCTACTAGATACATAATGCACCAAAAACCCTCAAAATCACTAAGAAAGCTCAAGTTTGCCAAAGGGGAATTAGGGTTTCGAAAGAAATGCTCTGGAGGTGATGTAGGCTAGACCTGAAGCTCAAAATGTTGTTTAAATAGGGTGAAAACCCTTTAATTAGGGTTTCATCCAGACTGGCCTACTCGTCGAGTCTAAGCGCGGACTCAGCGAGTAGATTACTTAAACCCGTGTCCCAACCTCACATCTACTCGACGAGTTAGGGCTGGTACTCGTCGAGTCACTAATACAAATGATATAAAAGTAGATCAAATATGTACCAGAAATGGGGCGTTACAATTCTCCCCCACTTATCTTCGACTTCATCCTTGAAGTCTGCTGTCTCTGTAAACAACTATGGGTAGTGTTCTCTTATCTCCTCCTCGGGCTCCCACGTCGACTCCGAGCCATTATGGTGCTGCCACTGCACATTTACTAGCTGAACCACCTTGTTCCTCAAGGTCTTTGTCTTATGATCCAAGATCGCAACGGGTCTCTCAATGTAATTCAGGCTGCCATCAACCTAAATATCTTCTAATGGTACAACTGCTGACTCATCCGCTAAGCACTTCTACAGCTGAAAAAACGTGGAAAGTGATGTGGATCTGGCTGAGCTTTGCCGGAAGATCTAACCAATACACAACCCGACCCACCCGTGCCAAAACCCTAAAGGGACCAATGAATTTGGGGCCCAGCTTGCCCCGCTTCCGAAATCGGATGACACCCTTCCAGGGTGACACCTTCAGGAGGACCATATCGCCCACCTGGAATTCCAAGTCCGAGCGCCGCTTATCGGCGTAACTCTTTTGCCGACTCTGCGCAGTCTGCAGCCTGCTAAGGACCTGCTGTATCAACTCTGTGGTCATGAGTACTACCTCCATACTCCTCATGACTCTCTGATTGACCTCATCCCAACAGACTGGGGTCCTACACTTCCTCCCATAAAGCATCTCAAAGGAAGGGCGGTCAATATTGGCATTGTAACTGTTGTTATATGAAAATTCCACTAATGGAAGATACGTATCCCAACTGTCACTGAAATCTAGGACACATGCCCTTAGCATGTCCTCGAGATTCTAAATCGTCATCTCGCTCTGCCCGTCCGTCTGAGGTTAGAAAGTGGTGCTGAAATTAAGACGAGTACCCATCTCGTCATGAAATTGATTCCAAAACCTGGAAGTGAACCGGACGTCTCGGTCTGACACCACCGAAACAGGCACTCCATGACGTGCCACTACCTCTCGCACATAAATATCGGCTAACTTCTCAGCCGAGATGCTCTCTTGGATCGGTATAAAATGCGCACTCTTGGTCAACCGATCCACGATGACCCAAATCGAATCAACTCCATGTGCGGTCCTGGGAAGCTTAGTAATGAAATCCATGGTGATATCCTCCCATTTCCACACGGGAATATCCAACGGCTGCATCTTTCCGTGGGGTCTCTGGTGCTCTGCCTTGATCTTCCTGCAGGTCAGGCATCTCTCTACATACCACACTACATCCCGCTTCATGCAGGGCCACCAGTAATCGGGTCGAAGATCTCTATACATCTTCGTCGCCCCTGGGTGGATGGAGAACCGAGACTTGTGGGCCTCGTCCATCAACACCTACCGTACCCCGCCCCAGTACGATACCCATACCCTCCCATGCAGGGTCAACAATCCTCGAATGTCATAATCAAAGGAAGCTACTCGGCCCACGATCCTTTCACACTTCCGCCTCTGCTCCTTCAGGCCCTCAACCTGTGCCTCTTTGATCTACTCCAGCAATAGAGTAATCACTGTCATCCTCAGACATATATCTCTGATCAGGGAAGCCACCGCCTTGCGACTCAGAGCATCGGCTACAACGTTGGCCTTACCCAAATGGTAAAGGATCTCACAGTCGTAATCCTTTATCTTGTCTAACCACCGACGCTGTCTCATGTTCACGGATAATACATAAGGCACCTCAGACTCTTGTGATCCGTGTAAATGGTACAACGCACCCCATAGAGGTAATGTCGCCAAATCTTGAGGGCGAACACCACTGCTCCCAACTCTAAATCGTGTGTCGGATAGCTAGCCTCGTGAGGCTTCAACTGTCTAGAGGCATAAGCTGTCACATGCCCTCGCTGTATCAACACTGCTCCCATACCTGTGATCGAAGCGTCACAGTAGACTACAAAGTCGTCCACTCCCTCTGGCAGGGTCAGAATCGGTGCCTCGTAGAGTCGCCGCCTGAGCGTCTCAAATGCTGACTGCTACTCAAGACCCCAACGAAACGCCACCGACTTCTTAGTCAGTCGAGTGAGTGGTACTGTTATCTTGGAAAAACCCTGAATGAATCTCATGTAATACCCTGCCAGACCTAGGAAGTTCTGAATCTCAGATAGAGACCTCGGGACCTTCCACTGCATCATAGCCTCTATCTTGGCCGGATCTACTAATATACCCTTTTGGTTGACAAGGTGCCCAAGAAACTGCACCTCGCGCAACCAGAACTCACACTTGGAGAACTTCGCAAAAAGTTTCTCCCTCCTCAGTGTCTCTAGTACCTCCCTCAGGTGCTCCTCGTGCTGCTCCTAAGTCTTGGAATAGACCAAGATGTTGCCGATGAACACTATCACAAACCGATCTAACATCGGCCTGCATACGCGGTTCATGAGATCCATGAACGCGGCTGGAGCGTTCGTGAGCCCAAATGGCATCACCACGAACTCATAATGACCATTGATGTGCACAATAGTACCCCACTAATTTTATTATTTATAACCTAACTAACTTAACTAACTAAATGCACGTAGGAAGTGTACCTAGTCGATTTATAGAATAGTTTGGTAAGTCGGGTGTCGATCATAGGGAACGGTGTTACTAATTAATCCATTTACTACTAAAGTAACCTAATTATTAACAAGCTAAAAAGGGTTTTATCTGATTTTGCAAGATCAGACGAACTTAACTTAAATTCAATCAATAACTAAAAATACTCTTGTTTAGTTCGAATCCACTTCTTGTTTATGGTTAGTTATCAACTATGGATTATCAAAGTTGGTTATCTAATTTATATTGTATTAGTAATTTAGGTCTAAGTTTACCAATAATTAACTTATTCATGTAAAACTATGCATGGTCACACAATTAAACACAGAATTGGTTATAATGAAGAATATGTTATGTAAGATTATGTAAACACAATTATGGTCATAATTTATGTTCTCTAGCACAGCTAAACTTATTTACTTCAATTACTATCTAGAATTTTGGTCGTTCCTAGCTCTAGCAATTCAATGTTCATTAAATCACTAGGTAAACAAGTTCATGCAGTTTAAAGGTCACTAAGCTACACAGAACATGAATTCAAGTAAATAAAGAAACAACTGTTAACATGCTAGGTAGTAACAAATCAAACACAAACTGTCACACCCCAAAACCAAGAACGGCGGAATCGTTCTGGGGCGGAGGACGTCATGTACAGTATCACAACAATGAAAAGTAGTAAACAAGCAACAACATCATCCATTGGATTAATAATATAATTATTATACAAGTGTTCTGTCAAATTTTGATAAACACTAATGCATAAATCAAAATGAAAGATGAGTCTTGAACAAGCTCCATCTTCCTTTCTCCTTGCATCGGTACCTGTCTATGATGACCTGAGGATACAAGTAATTTTGAAAGCGAGTATCAGCTTTGAAGCTGGTGAGATCATAAGTATTTAGTGTCTTAATTTGTATGTAAGAATTTGTAACAATTGAAAATGTATATGAACTGTAAGTATGAAAATGTTTGTAAATGAACTGTAAGTATGAAAATGTTTGTAAATGAACTGTAAGTATGAAAATGTTTGAAAAACCTAGAAATCCCTATGATTCCTACTTTATGTAAAGGTGTCTTCTACCAAGACTTAACTGTTCTCAATGTAGTCTTCTACCAAGACTTAACTGTTCTATATGTTCATTTCTTGTAAAAGTGTGTAATTTTCCCAAGTGTAACTATCATTATCAAAATATAGTTTTTACATTTATAGTTTAAGTGAAAAGATCACTAAATATATGTACAGGGAAAATTAATGTAGTACTAAAACGTAGCGCTATAAGAACTACTGTTGTACTAACTACCTTAAACCGGATTTATATTAAGGCATTATGTGATAAATTGCACCATACTATAGACTGGTAATAACGACAACGTATAGTCGAAAAATAAGGTATGACGTTTGGCACCCGCAGACCTGCCGGTCCGGCTGTAGCTAGCAGCAAGGTGTAGGATAGTCAATCCAGTATAGATCTATACGCAAACTCACGCTCTCCCTTCAAGAGACTCTGGCTACAACTCGGGTCATGACAATTAAGGCATGCTCCCATACAGTGGATCACAATTTTATTAGCGTATTAATGTATGTGTAATGTAACGAATTGTTCTAGCTGTAATGTACGTGCTCTCTACCTAGTAAGTATAGTAATGTAATCATTCTAGAATAGTTGTATATGTTCTTCTAGTAGTAAGTATTAACTCATGAATGAACTGACTCATAGTATGATATCGCGTGCTAGTAATAGTTCTAGTATCTTCCTAAACTACCCATATGGTAGTTTACTAGTAATCTAACTGGTACGTATGAACATGGATGTATACCCTTGCTACCCAAGGGCATGAGATGAACTGGAAAGACCTTTTATGACTATATATGTACACATGATATATAACTAATATTTAAATGACCTTCGGACGAGTACCCGATATCCCACCAGACCACATCCAAATCGAGAAAAAGGAAATAGGGTGGATAGCCTTCCTAAGTCTTTTAAACATTTCTTATTTAACTATACATATAGAGGCATGCAATTTATAATATAAAAGCATAAATAAGTTTTGTAAAACCTTTGAACATAATTATTATCTTAAGAAAAGATCGACTTGATGTCAATCTATAAAACGGTTTTGAAGGCATGGGTTTGATAAAACGGTTTAGTATAAAGAAACATTTGTTTGAAACACAATTGTAAATAAGTTTGAAAAGTAATATACAGAGTAAAATGTACAGAGAAATAAGGAGTTTTAAACACATAAAGTGTTTATGAAAGACATTTGAAGGAAACTGTTTAGTAAAACGGCTAATGAGTAGTCAATTATTTGAATGTTGCTTATTAATCACATGTGATTGATATAATAATTAGCATAATTCTACTTGTATCCCCCCCCATAAAACATTTAAAAACAGTTTAAAATATTGATTAAGGGGTATGAACTCACCTGTAGTGAGTGGTTCTGATGACTACGTTGGATGAATTGCTAAGTGTCAAGTGGTGGCTTGAGTACACACGCGAATCCTATTTAGCATATATTGGCATATATATGAATATAATTAGTGTTATGAACGACTGAATAATGATTTTGGGACCACCTTAGGGACTAGTAAACACTTATAATGAAGTGTTACAATCATATATGATTGTATGAGGGTTTATAAGGCCATACAAGAGGGTGTATGGCCAAAATACACACTATATGTGTGTACGGCCAGTTGTGCGGCCTAGTGTGCTGCCAGCACATGTGTGCGGCCCTGTGTGCGGCCATGTGTGCTGCCAGATGGTGTGTGTTGCCATGTGTGCGGCCAGATGGTGTTCTTGGTGTTCTTGGTGTTCTTGGTGCCTTTTATGAAGATCTTCAAGGAGAATGGATGATACTAGAGAGGATTTCAAGTTCTATGCTTGAAGAATTGAAATAAGTGTTCAAAAATGACTAAGTGTGGTATATATAGGTGGAGTGTGCGGTTGGGAAGGGTGTGAGTCCGCACACTCAAGTGTGTGGCCGCACACTCCATGTGTTGGAGTGTTTGGCCTCTTTTTGATTCCTACACTTTGAGTTAACCCTTTTCCACACTCCAACCTTGATTATAATACGTTTAGAACGCTCCAATAGACCCTAAATGGTACTACAAGATAGCCAAACGAGTCTACTATTGATAAGGAATGAAGAATGCAAGTTAGAAATTTTCGGGTTGTCACACAAACAATTTACCAACTAAAAAAAATCCATTATCAATAAGCTAATCCATAAGTTAGAAGCTTCATCTAGCTAAACAAGACTAGCTAGATTTAGCTGCTCATAGCAACTAAAAAGCAAACACAAATCAAATAACAAGACATGTTCAAGTATCAAACAAATAAACTTAATTATGACCTCTCACTCCTTTGGTGTTGAAACCCTTTTTCCAGATCTTATCCTCTGCTAAAATTCGTCTTCTGGAAACCCTTTCACCCTCCAAAAGTCTCTCAAGTCGTAATGGAGAAGGGTATTTATATTATTCACGAAATTCATATTTCAGATTGTGGGAGGGTGTAACATCTCAAATTTCAGAAGTACAATTTAAGGGCTTAAGTGTAAATTTGAAGCATGGACTCGACGAGTAGGATCGCTTACTCGCCGAGGTAGAGCTGGTTTGGGTCTCGGATTAAGTGACCAACTCGCCGAGTCGGAAGCTGGACTCGACGAGTTGGTGCTGAAGAGGGAAAACCCTAATTCCGGGGGTTGTGCCCTATATAAAGAACATTATATTCCTCCCTCAGCCTTATTACTTCCCTATTGAGTTCCAGAGGCCCTAGAAACGAGTGAGCTTTCATCATTTGAGAGAAAAGAACTTTGGAGGAGGGAATCTTTGAAAGAAATTTGAAGATCAAGAGGCTTGCTTCAAAGGAGAGGTGTAGATCCGAAATCTACTGTAGTTGTGCTCATTTTGGAGGTAATAAGTTGTTGCCTTCACTCTTTTGCATCTAGATCTATTCTTGTTATGAGATTTGGGGTTTTTATGCCATGTTTAAGAACCATTTCGAGTTAGAGCCCAGATCTGAAGTTGCTACTTCAGATCTAAGTGTATTTTGGTCTAGAGAGTCATAAAGTATCAGTCTTGGGGGTGTAAGTGAAGCATGGTTGCCTTAAACCCTAGTTTGAAGTGTTTTGGGCCTAGAACGCCTTAGCTACACGTAAATTTTGCAACTTTACGTGAGGAATGGGCTTTGGAAGAGTGGATCTACAATTTGAAGTCCCTGCATGACTCAAAAAGCCTCTGAATGTATGAAGAACTGAATAGACTCGGCGAGTCCTTCGAGTGGACTCGGCGAGTAGTATGAAGATGGAGATGAACTCGACGAGTTGGATGAACAACTCGGCGAGTCTGTTGAAGATTGCCCTGGACTGGGCGAGTATGTTCTTGGACTCGGCGAGTCAAGTCGCGAAACCCCAAACCCTTCGAGTTAAGACACGAATCAGTGAGTTGAGTGGAGACTCAGTGAGTTAGATAGGACTGGACTCGGAAATCAGTAGACTCGGCGAGTAATGGGCTGGCTCGGCGAGTCGAGAAGGAAAGGGTTTTTAAGCTTATGAACTCGGCGAGTAGGGTCAACCTGGAAGGTTGACTTTGACCAGGACTTTTACTTTGACCAGAGTTGACTTAGTTTGACTGTTGAAGGGCAGTTTGGGACTAAGTGTTATATTGGTATTAGTAGATTGGGGAGTCATTGGAGTAGCAGTGCGGGAGTTGTCAGATAGCGGCCAGAAGGGTATCAACGAGAACTTCAGCAGTGCAAGTGAGTTACCTTCCAGTAGCGGTGGGTCTATGGCCATAATGTCGGCCCACCAGTAGGAGTTGTATGTTAGATGATTGTCTTTGTGATATTCATCTAGGTTTGCTACTACCTGACATGTTATGTGCTAGTATGATATGATGTTATATGCCAGTAGCAGTAGGGGAGATAGTCCCCAAGATTTCCGGTCGATAGGGCCAAAGAGGGGTAGTCATACCCAGTCATACTAGATAGAATATGATTATGTGATACATGTTATGTGGTAGTAGTACTAGAGGGGTGAAATAGTCCCCAGTATCCGGTCGAGAGGACCGAAGGGGAGGCCAGCACCCAGATATGCTAGCCAATATCCGGTCGAGAGGATCGAAGGGGTAGGTCGGGCACCCAGATATGTCTGACAATATTTGTATGTTTTATGATTGGATGGTATGTGGTACGTTGGGGAACTCACTAATCTTTGTGCTTACGGTTTTCAGTTTTGGTTTCAGGTACTCAGTTTTCAAAAGAGGAGCTCGGGAAGATTGTAGTGCACACACCATAGCCAGCCAGCCTGGGATGTTTTACTCTGATAATAAGTTTATGTTTGAAACTAATACTATGAAATTATGTTATGACTTATGATACGGTTTTTATAAATGTGGTTTTAGTAATGTTTTAAAAGACATTTTTAGTTGTGAAATTTGGGTCGTTACAGAGGGTGCTCCACGTTGTGGTTTATGAGATGTCCTTATCGGGCACATATTCTTTCTTCGCACGTATTTATCTTTTGAAAGATTCATGCCACATCATGGGCTTATTATTCACATCGTGGTTTACGTTGGATCCGTGAATTTCTTCATCTTTTGTACTCCAAGTCTCCAATCTTCCAAGTATTGTCAATTTTGGTCCCTTTCTTCGAAAATGCTTCACTTTGGCTGCAAATAACAATTTATCCTTATAAGTACCATAATTCTATGCAAATAACCAAAATGTTAATAAAAATGTAAATAAATATTGCCTAAAAAATGTATAAATATGGCAATATCAAAATACCCCACACTTGTGCTTTGCTCGCCCTCAAGCAAATCTACTTAATTTAAACTTAAACCTTCATCACCAACATCACATAGAACAATCCAACTCTAGCTCAACCATTATGCCAAGACCTCAACGCATGCATTTGTGTCTAAAATTTTCCTAAAGGACCCCCATACTCTAAATACTCACAATCTTCACAAACACTCACCCACTTCTTTCGAATAATGCTCATTTTATGCAACCCTCCGAATCCATCCCCAGAAATCTTACTTAGCCTCAAAGTATTTTTGTAAAGCTACCCAAGCATACATAAATCATACATAAACTAGAGAATTACAACTTTAAGATTCCATTACTTGGAGCTCTTGAATTCTTCACTTTCCTTGGTATTTGATCTTTAACTTCTTTGAATTCACCTCTTTCATGGTTTTTGGTATCTTTGACTTTTGATTTTGATCTTTTGATCTTCAAACTTGATAGCTCCGAAATTCTTCAATTTTTTTTACTTTTCGGTAATTGCTCTCTCTTTTTTTACATGTATAACTCACTTTTTTCACTCAGAACCCTACATGCTTAAGCAAGGGCGCTTAACTTCAAACTTTATTGGTTAAGACATAGCTTTCCTGGATAGATTTCTAGTTTACGCTGCTAAACATATTGCATTCCTTAAACTAAGCGAGGTTGTGTTTTTGTTCCATGATTTCACTAAAATAAGGGAGGCCACAAATGCACTATAACGTGTATCGGCTCAACTAAACATTTGAGCTTTTATCGGATTTGTAACATCCCAAGTCAGAATCAAGAGTTCAGGGGGGTAATGTGTTAGTTTGGAAAAAAGGAACTCGGTGAGTAGGAGCTGGAACTCGTCGAGTCTAAGCGTGTGCCGGGCACATGTTAAGTGACCGAACTCGCCGAGTCGGAGGCTGGACTCGACGAGTCCGTGCTGGAATGAGCAACCCTAGTTCCTGGGGTTTGCACCTTATTTAAAGAATGATATGCCTTCATTTCAGCCTCTATCTTCCCCTAAGTGTTCGAGAGAAAACCCTAAATCGTGAGAGACTCCATTGTTAAGAAGATTGAAGCTTGAAGAAGGAATCGGTGAAGAGAAGTTGGAGGAATTTGAGGATAGCATCAAGAGAGCTTATGGATCTGAAGTCTACATCAGTTTACACTCGTCGCTAAGGTAAGAGGACCTTACCTTAAGCTATTTCCTTGTTATTTCATCCATGGTGTGTGTGTTTTGGGGTTCTTTAGCATGGTTGGGATCTATTTCGGGTATGGAGACTAGATCTGAGCTTGCAACTTTAGATATAGGTTGGTTTGGAGCCATGTGATCAGAAAGTGATAGCTTTGAGGTGTGATTGAGAGTGTCCCTGCCTTAAACCTTCATTTGAGCTTGTTGAGCCTTGCATGCACTTAAAGTTGGAAACTTTACGTGTGAATCTAGCCCTAGGAGTCCTGATCTATGTATTGGAAGCAATGGAATGGCCTGTGATCGTCTGAATGAAGATATTACGTATGGACTCGGCGAGTCACATGGGTGGACTCGGCGAGTTGTATGATGATGGGCAGGAACTCGACGAGTTGGAAGAACAACTCGGCGAGTCTGTTGAAGATTGCCTTGGACTCGACGAGTCTGTTCTTGGACTCGGTGAGTCTGGCCGTGGAACCATAACCTTTTCTGGTTAAGCCGTGAATCGGTGAGTTGAGGGACGACTCGGTGAGTTGAGCAGGATGGGACTCAGAGATTGATGAACTCGGCGAGTCTAGGGGCGACTCAGTGAGTTGAGTCGTGATAGGGGAGTTTTGAGTATGGGAACTCGATGAGTCAACAGGTTGACTTTGACTGAGGACTTTGACTTTGACCAAGGGTTGACCAGTTGACTTCCAGGGGTATTTTGGTAATTATTAGTATTTATTGGTTTTGGTTATTTGGTTATGTTCAGTGGTGGAGTTCGTGTCGGTGGTCGGAGAAGCGTGATCTTATTCTTCCGTCGGTAATTCAGGTGAGTTATCCTCACTATATCGACAGGGTCTATGGCACCAAGGTCGGCCCTTTATCGGATGGAAATCCGGGTAGTTGTTTGTTATGTTATTGCTTTGCTATGTTGCATCCTGGTAGTTAGGATGGTATATCTTAGAGACCTGGTTAGGGTCGGTATCCTGGTTTATAGGATGATGCTATGCTAGTGACTGGTTAGGTCGGTATCTTGGTAGGGATGTGCTATGTATGTGATCTGCTAGATTGATTGCTTAATTGCGAATTGCTATATGATTATATGTTTATGTGCACATGGTTGTTTGACTAGGGTTGGGTTGAGGCGGGTCCTGCTTTGTGTTGTAGGCCAACATACCCAGGGCGGACCGGTTATCCCGAAGGCCCAGCGAGCGGCTCGGATAGGCTGCAGGCCCCAAGAGGGCGGACCAGACGTGCCGAGGCTCGGAGAGTGGACCAGGCCGACTGAAGGTCCGGTGCGGGCGGACCAGTCATATTGTAGACTCAGAGAGTGGACCAGGTGGATTGAAGGCCCGGTGCGGGCGAACCAATCACACTGAGGCTCAATGTATATGACTAGACTCGGAGGGTGGACCAGGTGGACTGAAGGCCCAATGCGGCAGACCAGTCACACAGTAGACCTGAAGTGTATTGTATGTTCTGTTCTGTTTATGATATGATGTGTATGGTGTTGTGGTTGGTATTTTGGGGGTATTTCACTATGTTTTCGGGCTTACAGTTGTGGTTTAATGTTTCAGGTACTTCAGGAGTCCGTGACAAGGAAAAGGCGTGATCGTACCGCTCCTCATGTTTATATTTTACTATATGGTTCTGGGAATACTCCGATAATAAATGTATTGAAAACCTTTTTGTAATAACTTAATGAAATTGGGTTGTTTTTGAAAAGTTTAAATTGGTTGGGATTTTTAGAGCGTTACAAGTTGGTATCAGAGCCTTGGTTTGAGTGAATTGGAGGAACATCCAAGTGAATCCAATCTCAAATCAAGGAGAGTTTTCAAAAGAGAATTTAAAATGGTTTTAAAAAATAAGTAAAGGAGGTTGTGGAGTTACGATCAGCTGGGGCCAGTAAGTAACCCCAAACTACCATACAAGTTATTTGTTTATAAGATATGATAGAACAACATGCTAGTACTAGGCTAGGGATCTTCAGGAATTGCATGATAGAGTTGCCTGATTTATGATGCCTGCTAGCCTAGGATTCCTTTCTGTATGAGATTTTCAGTGTTCCTCTAGGGGTGAGGGTTGATTACTTGTTATGTATGTTCATATCTAGGGTGTTGTGGTGATACTTGATATAAATATGGGTAGGTGTGAAAGGTAGTATGGGCCCATACTACAGAAAGCACAGGATTCATACGTGCATCAAGGAAGTCACAACCCCTAGGGTTGGGTTGGGGGTTGGTTCCTAGGTTAGTGGGAAGTATCTGATGTTTTGTGGTGTTTTCAGTATGGTGGTTACGAGGCATGCTAGGAGCGGGTCCGGATCAGGATCGGGAGCAAGAAAGGGTGGTCAGGGTGGGTCAGTACCGCCCGAGGTTATTGGTCAGATGAGCACAGACGAGTTGGATGCTAGGATTCGTAAGATCCTACATGATGAGGTTGCTGCTATGTTTCGGGTCGAGTTGTCGGAACTGTTTGGGTTGATCAAGACCGCCATGGTTGAGTATTTTGATGAGCGCTATGCGACTCTAGCAGAGACAACAGCCGCAGCGGCTATGGCGGCGGCAAGGGGAGGAACCAGTAGGGGCTTTCAGTATCGGGACTTTGATAACATGAAGCCCCTTACTTTTGATGGAGTTCAGGATCCGATTGTTGCTATGAGATGGTTGTCAGACGTGGAGGGATGTTTCTTCACGTGTTCATGCCCTGCTGATCAGAGGGTGAGGTGTGCTTTGAACCTGTTAAGGCTTGGGGTGAATGATTGGTGGAGGTTGACTACGGGATCTTATTCTGATGTGCAGCGGGCTGTGGTTACTTGGGATCAGTTCCGAGACATGTTGAGTACTCGTTATGTTCCGCAGGTAGAGCGGGAAAGATTGGTTCAGGAGTTTTTGGAGCTAAAGTAGGATACAGAGTCGGTGACGGAGATCACCAGGATGTTCACTGAGAGGGCGATGTTTTGCCCGGATTTTGCTTCAGAGCAGGCTCAGATGTTTCGATATCTAAGTATGCTCAAGAGGGGCATCAGGTAGTTTGTGTCCACGCAGAGATGGGATACCTTGTTAGAGTTGTAGGAGGCCGCCAGGCGGCGTGAGTTGGAGATTGAGTTGCAATTGAGAGAGTAGAGGCAGGCCCCGACGCAGTCGCAACCGGCGCCGAAACGGTCCAAGGCAGTTGATTCTAGGCTTGGAGATCAGGGCAGCTGCACTTGTGGGAAGTGTGGGAAGGGTCACACCGGAGTTTGTAGGTCCGGTGGTGCGTGCCGCAAGTGCGGGAGAGTGGGGCATTACGCGAGGGACTGTCGTCAGTCAGCCCCGGTTCAGGATATGAGGATTTGCTACCAGTGTCACCAGGTTGGTCACATGAGGTCCAACTGTCCACAGCTTGCTGTAGGACCAGTGCAGGCTCCAGCACCGGCCACTTTGAGGATTACGGGTGGAGGTCAGGGTGGAGCGGAGCCCCCGAGGGCTCAGGAGCGCGCTTTTCAGCTTATAGCAGGGGAGGTCAGGACAGAGCCGGATTCAGTTGTGGGTATGTTTTCGTTTCATTGTTGTTTGCTTATCGTAATGTTTATGTGGTGTTGTATTTTATTCGCCGTTCTATGTGTTTCATGGTTTGGTTGAAAGTGATAGTAGATAGGAGTTGTAAGTGGTTAGCATCCAAGGGATCGATATTCAGAAATTGGTTGTAAGGTCTTATTCTTGGGTATAGCGATTGGGATCTGAGGAGGGTCCAGCGGAAAGTCGAAATCCTTTAGAGTTCGTGGGGTGCGATGCCAGAAAGCGATTTTGTGGAGGTTGCTCGTTTCAGAGGAAATCATTCCATGGATAAGAGGGGTATGTTGAGTTCGGATGATTGTTGTATGCCGGATGAGTCACCGGTGGTTGGAAGTCAGTGTTCTAAGTGGGGAGAATTGGAAAATTCTCAGGAGGAGCGACAAGCATTAGAGGTTGATTAGC
Source organism: Lactuca sativa (assembly GCF_002870075.4). NCBI lineage: Eukaryota > Viridiplantae > Streptophyta > Magnoliopsida > Asterales > Asteraceae > Lactuca > Lactuca sativa. Next base: position 49,451,764 of record NC_056627.2, on the reverse strand, counting down.
CGTTATGATCCGACAATGTTCCAGTCAGCCAAGAGTGTGGGCTGGTGTGAGTAAGTGACAGACTAGTGGGGGCAGGGATCAGACCATGGGTTCAGGAAAGATAGTGTTTGTTGTGAGGCCTGGGTTTAGGCCATGGAAAGGATTCCGGGATTGGAACGAGAGTTCGGAACCCCTAAAGGGCTAGAACAGTATGGACGGGAAGGATTCCCTGGAAGGGTAGTTTGGAATGATGTATGATAGTTGAGCGGATCGGGGAGACTGAAGGCCGGAAGGCATACCAGTCAGGCCGAAGGCTCGGGTAACGGTCCAGACAAGCTGAAGGCCTAGAGAGACGGTCCAGACATGCTAAAGGTTCTGAGAACGATCTAGACAGGCTGAAGGCCCGGAGGGCAGTCCAAACATGCTGAAGGTTCTGAGAGTGGTCCGGATATGCTGAAGGCCTGGTAAGGCGGTCCAGTCATGCTGAAGACTCTGTGGGTGTTAGTGAATCGGAATGAGGAGAATGGAAGAATAGGTTTCCAGGTTATGATAATTGATATAGTCTGGCCCCAAGTGTTGATCATGTTAATGGAAGGCGGTGCGTGGACCTGAGGGTCCTTGCGAGCATATTCAGAGCATGTGTGAGGCATGGAATAGCGATTATTCTACAAGGGAATAGTGTAGAGTGGGGTGCGAGCACCGTGGCACTTGTTGAAGTGACAAGATGGTCAAGTAGACTTCCTTGAATAAGGGAAAGGAAAGGTATGTAGCTCCGAGAGGGAGTGTTGGTTCACGGAAGAGAAAGCAACAACGTAATTATATGAATGGAAGTGTTTCAATCATGGTTAGTAAGCATGGTAATTGTGTCCGTGGTATGGAGGTACATCCGGGTTGGATGCCTGTTGAGGTCACGGAAGGATTTCCGGTGGGGGTAGAACCAAAGGAGTTCGGAAGGGATGCATGGATGGAGCCTTGGACTTCAGGTATGGTTGTGATCAGGAGGTTATGTAAGTAGCGTTAATACATCCTAGGGATGTTTGGAGGTATCTTCAGTGTGTAGGGTTTTTCCAGCCCGAGGATGTTAGAGCAGGTTCAACATGGCTATGTGATTGCAGAGGAGAGCTTAGGGGAGTTGCTCAGGAGCTAAAGGATGTGCCATCCTGCCAGCTCGGAAAGAAAAGAGTTGGATTCGGAAAGGAAAGCAGGATAAGTCCCAGCAGTGAATTCAGGATAAGTTATGCCAGGCGAGGAAAGGGGTAGAAGTTGATACCGGGTCAGAACCCGATGGTTCAGGATGATACCTAGCTTTGTAAGAGTCAAGTGTTTGTTGTGATTTGGATTGATGAAAGTATCATCAGGTGATATTTGGTTAATAAGGGGTTGTTATCAGAGAAAGAAGCCGATGGCCGGCCTGAATCAGTTGTCGTAACTTTGTGAGGAAAGAGTTGGACTTTATAGAGGTTTGATAACAGTGTTCGGAGGAATTTGGGTTGATTGATACCAGGAGGTGCATTGTGGGAGTATTATCTGGAATTGTGTGTTGCAGCGGGCTTCGAGGACGAAGCCTAATTTAATTGGGGGAGAATTGTAACATCCCAAGTCAGAATCAAGAGTTCAGGGGGTAAAGTGTCAGTTTGGAAAAGAGGAACTCGGCGAGTAGAAGTTGGAACTCGGCGAGTCTAAGCGTGTGTCGGGCACATGTTAAGTGACCGAACTCGCCGAGTCAGAGGCTGGACTCGACAAGTCCGTATTGGAATGAGAAACCCTAATACCTGGGGTTTGCACCCGATTTAAAGAATGATATGCCTTCATTTCAGCCTCTATCTTCCCCTAAGTGTTCCAGAGAAAACCCTAAATCGTGAGAGACTCCATTGTTAAGAAGATTGAAGCTTGAAGAAGGAATCGGTGAAGAGAAGTTGGAGGAATTTGAGGATAGCATCAAGAGAGCTTGTGGATCTGAAGTCTACATCAGTTTAGACTCGTCTCTAAGGTAAGAGGACCTTACCTTAAGCTATTTCCTTGTTGTTCCATCCATGGTGTGTGTGTGTGTTTTGGGGTTCTTTAGCATGGTTGGGATCTATTTCGGGTATGGAGACTAGATCTGAGCTTGCAACTTTAGATATAGGTTGGTTTGGAGCCATGTGATCAGAAAGTGATAGCTTTGGGGTGTGATTGAGAATGCCCTTGTATTAAACCTTCATTTGAGCTTGTTGAGCCTTGCATGCACGTAAAGTTAGAAACTTTACGTGTGAATCTGGCCCTAGGAGTCCTGATCTATGTATTGGAAGCAATGGAATGGCCTGTGATCGTCTGAATGAAGATATTACGTATGGACTCAGCGAGTCACATGGGTGGACTCGGCGAGTTGTATGATGATGGGCAGGAACTCGACGAGTTGGAAGAACAACTCGGCGAGTCTGTTGAAGATTGCCTTGGACTCGGCGAGTCTGGCCGTGGAACCATAAACTTTCTTGGTTAAGTCGTGAATCGGTGAGTTGAGTAGGATGGGACTCAGAGATTGATGAACTCGGAGAGTCTTGGGGAGACTCGGTGAGTTGAGTCGTGATAGGGGAGTTTTGAGTACGGGAACTCGACGAGTCAAAGCGTTGACTCGACGAGTAGGGTCAACCAGGAAGGTTGACTTTGATTAAGGACTTTGACTTTGACCAAGGGTTGACCAGTTGACTTCCAGGGGTATTTTGGTAATTATTAGTATTTATTGGTTTTGGTTATTTGGTTATGTTCAGTGGTGGAGTTTGTTTCGGTGGTCAGAGAAGCGTGATCTTATTCTTCAGTCGGCAGTTCAGGTGAGTTATCCTCACTATATCGACAGGGTCTACGGCACCAAGGCCGGCCCTTTATCGGATGGAAATCCGGGTAGTTGTTTGTTATGTTATTGCTTTGCTATGTTGCATCCTGGTAGTTAGGATGGTATATGTTAGAGACCTGGTTAGGGTCGGTATCCTGGTTTATAGGATGATGCTATGCTAGTGACCGGTTAGGTCGGTATCCTGGTAGGGATGTGTTATGTATGTGATCTGCTAGATTGATTGCTTAATTGCGAATTGCTATATGATTATATGTTTATGTGCACACGGTTGTTTGACTGGGGTTGGGTTGAGGCGGGTCCTGCTTTGTGCTGTAGGCCAACATACCCAGGGTGGACCGGTTATCCCGAAGGCCCAGCGAGCGGCTCGGATAGGCTGCAGGCCCCAAGAGGGCAGACCAGACGTGCCGAGGCTCGAAGAGTGGACCAGGCCGACTGAAGGTCCGGTGCGGGCGGACCAGTCATATTGTAGACTTAGAGAGTGGACCAGGTGGATTGAAGGCCCGGTGCGGGCGGACTAGTCACACTGTAGACTCGATGTATATGACTAGACTCGGAGGGTGGACCAGGTGGACTGTAGGCCCGGTGTGGCGGACCAGTCACACAGTAGACCCAAAGTGCATGTATGTTCTGTTCTGTTTATGATATGATATGTGTATGGTATTGTGGTTGGTATTTTGGGGGTATCTCACTAAGCTTTCAGGCTTACAGTTGTGGTTTAATGTTTTAGGTACTTCAGGAGTGCGTGACAAGGCAAAGGCATGATCGTACCGCTCCTCATGTTTATATTTTACGATATGGTTCCAGGAATACTCTGATAATAAATGTATTGAAAACCTTTTTGTAATAACTTAATGAAATTGGGTTGTTTTTGAAAAGTTTAAATTGGTTGGGATTTTTAGAGCGTTACATGATTATCCCATATAACACTAGCAACTACAATTCAAATTATTATTACTAGATCCAATTACAAATGTTAAAATTTTAAAATTTACCAAATTTTCTAGTAATTTTACTTTTTCTACCCCTACCCCACACTTATTACATACAATGCCCTCATTTTATGCGTAAAATAAATTAAAAGCAATAAAATGGAGAAAAAGGAACAGACTCCCCTGGAATAGTGGTGTGATTGAACTCCATAAGTGTGGATAAAATGTGCATATCGAATGTGAACCTCTTTTGAACAGGAACTCGGACCTTGAACTCAATAAATAAATAAATGGGCCATCAAGCAATGAATCGAAACTTCAATATTCAATTAAAATGGATGAAAATGTGTAAAACGTGTAGAATAATGTGGGAAAGCATACGCTACATTATATAGTAGAGGATACAAGCCATAAGAGTCTTCATAATGACCCAAAGAAGAAACGTGGCAAGCCATAAAGTAAAACACGCCAATGGTCTTCAGATTTGTGAAAAAAATAGAAACCACGTTGTAACGAAGAAGACCACGTCGTGGTGTCGCACAAAATCTCGTGTAAAATTTCTCATTTATACTAGTTCACGATGTGAAATGGGGCGCCACGTCGTGAAAACTGGGCAATCCAGAACTAAGATTTCCCACTTCTTCATTCAACTTGAAATTTTGACCAATGTCTTAACTAGTTAAGACACTTCTCATTTAGTATTCTAGAGACCCTTTCTGACTCTATCCTCTCTCTTTGACGCACCCCACACTTATTTCCAATTGTGGGTTTCAACTCTTGGCTCTAGACTCTAACCGACTCTTGGCTAGACGTAAACGCTTTTGACTCGACCTTCCTTACCATGACTCCAATGCAAATCTGAAATAAAGCAACCAAAGGACAAGTAAAAGTAATACAATAGTTGATAAGTTTTACAAACCATAAGTTTAAAAACAATTCAAAAAGCACACAAAACAAAACCAAATAAAAACTAAGGAAAAGGAAATCAATCATCATCAACATGTCCTTGTAATCCACTAGGTCCTTCTCCATCTCTCCTTGGTATCCAAAGCTCCTCCCAAGTAGGTATGCACGAGCACTGCGGCAGCACGGCAGGTGGTCGAACCACCCCCATGTGAGAAAACATGGCCTCCAACATCTGCGTGTTGTAATTCATCTTACCATGGAGATTATCCAAATAGGACCCAACCCGGCTTTGAAATGGGTCGGTGGGCATTCCTCCATCATGCTGTTGAGCAGCACGTTCTCTCTGAATTTCTCCCCAGGCTCTAACATTTCGTCTACGGGGCCTCGCTGGAGATTGTTGCTCCGGTTGCTCCTCCTCTTGCTCTCCATCCTCTGGGGGTATAACATAGCCGCCCCCAACATTTACCACCACCCGCATAACTCCCAACACTTGACTCGATAATTCATTGTCGAGAAGACGTGTAAGATTCCGCACAAATTCATGAGACAAAATACCATACGACCGAGCAAGGTGGGTGACCAAATGTCCACCCGTTATCGGACTCCCTTGCCTAGAACCGGCCGCTTTCTTCCCCATGAATCTCACAAGCATATATGGTAAATCACAAAAAACCCCGGGAGTTATGATACTCCATAGATAGAACAAATTCTTAATTGAAACTTTATCACCATGGTGCTTGTGATTGATAGAAAATGTGACAAGGGGATGAAGAAAACGATACATGGGATTCCGAATTCGTGCTTCACTAAAGTCACGAGAATTGTACTCGTGATTTGAGATAGTCCACCAAAATTGAACATCCAACATGTCGGGAGTAAAATCCCGAACACACCCAAGTAGAAAAGGCACAAAGAATAGGGATGGAGTCTCCACTTCTGTATATAACCTCATGCGCCAAGAGAACTCACGAAGACTGCTTCTCGATATATACCACCTAACCGGAAAACAAGTGCCCGGGTATAATCAAAGTCCACAGTCCTCTCTTCATAACTAATGGTAGCAAAGAACTCTACCGATAATTCCCGATAAACGGGTTCTTGAAGTGCAAACAGGTTCCTTGACTCATGACAAGTAAAAGAAAAATCATTCCCTTCATACACCTTCGTCCAAAAACACTCCAATTCTAAAATCATACCCACACCCCTAAGCCAATTCCAATTCACAATGGGTGCTATTGCAAACTCCCGATTATATAACCATCCCAACCGGTTCTCATATGGGGTCAATAATGCTCGAGAGATGTTTTGAGGAAACCGATACAATGGATGAATACTTTCCACATCAATCGGGTCATTCTCCTGTTGAACAGCACGTCTAGGAGCCATACCTGAAATCAAAAATAAACCAAAACAAACAAAAACACCCATGGCATTATAAAAAAACGAAAATGAATTATGTATGCCCAGGAATCATGACGTGGTTTTGCGCTCCACGTCGTGGGACGCAGTTGGGACGTGGGGTACAAATCAAACACTCTACAGCCAAATCCATCCAAAAATCATGCTTGATAAAAGGGGTACTAATAGGAATACCCTTTACTTGCTTGATAAACTCCAAATGTTCCCTTTCCAGTTGACTAAGATTAGCTCGAGACGGGAATGGAAAAGGCGGTCGGTAAGCCGGGACGGATTCTGGCTTTTTTTGTTTAGATCGGGCCCACGACGTGGACAAATACGTCTCATGGCGTGGTCTCGTTATTCCAGTAACATTCGCATTTTCGAGTTTTGGCTTCTTCGGATTTGGATCGGACTGCTATGGCTCCACTTCTAGTGCCTCTAAAAACTCAGAGATTGCCTCTTCTTTAGTATCAATGGCCATCACTTGCGGTTGAGTCTTCTTCTCGAGAAATTATGAAGATAATTTGTTGGGTGCGAACGATGTAATGGTCCACACTTGACTAAAGATTGCAACTCGGATGAGTATGGGAACAAAAGAGCTCAAGCTTGCTACTCGAATGGGGATAAGTATGATGAAGACTGGAGAAAGCCAAAGAAGGAGTGGCTGCCATATGATGAATACAAGAAGCAAAAGGAAGAAAAATTCAAGCTGACAGGCAGAGGCTTCTACCAAAAAGAGCAGCCACCACCCGAGAAAAAAGTAGATTTGGAGAACATGTTGACCCGATTTATGGAAGCTTCTGAGAAAAGACATGATGATACTAATGCAGTGATAAAGGAACACATGAAAATGATGAAAGAACAGCAGACAATGATGCTTGACCAACAAGCTTTATTAAAAGACCATCAAGCATCAATCCATAATCTTGAAGTCCAAATTAGTTAACTAACTACTTTGGTGAGTAACAAATTATCTTCACAATTTCCCGAGAAGAAGACTCAACCGCAAGTGATGGCCATTGATACTGAAGAAGAGGCAATCTCTGAGTTTTTAGAGGCACCAGAAGTGGAGCCACAGCAGTCCGATCTAAAGCCGAAGAAGCCAAAACTCGAAAACGCAAATGTTGCTGGAATAACGAGACCACGTCGTGAGACGTATTTGTCCACGTCGTGGGCTCGATTTGAACAGAAAAAGCCAAAATCCGTCCCGGCATACCGACCGCCTTTGCCATTCTCGTCTCGAGCTAATCTTAGTCAACTGGAAAGGGAACATCTGGAGTTTATCAAGCAAGTAAAGGGTATTCCTATTATTACCCCTTTTATCGAGTCACTTTCAAAAATTCCAGAATACGCAAAGTTTCTTCAAGATTTAATAGACACTCGTCAGCAACTAAAGAAAAATTCGAAGGTCATTCTTAGTGAACAAAGCTCAAGAGCTGTATTGGGAGAAATTCCAAAGAAGATGGGAGATCCTAGATGCCTCACTCTCCCATGTGAATTTGGTAACAACTTGAAGACTTATGCTTTAGTTGATTCTGGGGCTAGCATAAATTTAATGCCTTACACATTCTATGAGTAGCTCAATATTCAGAAAATGAAGGCTACAAAGATGACAATTCACATGGCCAATCGTTCAGTGACTCGTCCAATAGGGATTATAGAAGACATTTTGGTTAAAATTAGGAAATTTGTTTTCCCAGTTGACTTTGTTATTATGGATATGAAGGAGGATGCTAATGTCCCAATCATTCTTGGTTGGCCCTTGCTAAATACTGTTGTTGCTTTAGTTGATGTTCTTGAATCCAAGCTTACATTGAGGGTTGGTGATGATAAGGAAGATTTTGGTATACAAGATGGGTTACAAGGAAGCGATGTTCAAGATGAAGTGTTCAATATTGATGAAGACAATGAACTTGAAGAATTGGAAAAACTCATGGAGGAAGAAATCAAGACAATTAATCAAGTCAAACGCACTAAGCCAAGAGCATCTGTTTTATTTCTCGTTGAAGTCATTACCTACACAACACCAACATCTTTGATAAGTGAGGAAAGCGATGAGTTGTCAGGTGATGAAGACGAGGCAACTTCAAAGGAGACAGTTCCAATGGTCAAGGAAGAAAATGTCCCTATTGAGCTAAAGTAGAATGAAGAAAAATTGGGAACAAAAGGAACAAAAAGGAAGCTTGATATAGATGAGACGAGGGCTAAAAAAGAAAATTCGAAAAAGGCATACAATAGACGTGTTCAAGCATACAAGCGGTGATTGGAAGGAGCAGAAAATCCAGCTAGTGATGGACTCATCTAAAGAATCAACGTAGTAAGCATGGAGTCCGACTCACGACTCCATAAAAAAGAAGCGCTTCTCGGGAGGCAACCCGAGTTTGGTTTGCATTTTCTTTTCTTTTTAGTTTTTGAGTTTTTGATTAGGAAAGTTATCAAGTCATCATTTAAAAATTATTAATTGGTAAATTTAGCTGTGGGTTGCTTTGGAAATAAATGGAAAACAATGAAAATAAACAAATATTATTAGCTAAGCTAAATTTTGTGTCCAGATCACATTCACATTGTGGTTTGCTGCTCAACGACGTGGTTCTAGGTTGAATACGGGGATTGATTTAGAATTGACCAAATTAGCTTATTATAAAAACCACGTCGTGGTATAGCCTTCCACGACGTGGCCTTTAAAAGTCACGGGAGGGGGGACCAGTCCATAAACACTTTGACCACAAATCTTTTTAAAACCACGTCGTCGTATCCCCATTTGTTTACTGCACACGAACGGCGACAAAGAAACCCCACAGCCGATTTCTTCCATTTTTATTCCACAATTATTGCATTTTCTTGTCTTCAAACCTCTGACCCGCATCTGATGATAACCGGAGCGCAAATCAATCTTGGAGAACCAAGATGCTCCCTGAAGTTGATCAAACAAGTCATCTATCCTCGGAAGTGGGTAACAGTTCTTCACTGTTACCTTGTTCAACTCCCGGTAATCTATACACATACGATGTGACCCGTCGTTCTTCTTCACAAACAGGATCGGGGGTCCCCATGGTGAATTGCTCGGCCTGAGAAAACCCTTGTCTAGCAGCTCCTACAGCTGCGTAGAAAACTTCTGCATCTCTGGAGGAGCCAACTGATATGGTGCGTTGGCTATCGGAGCCGCACCAGGAACCAGGTCAATCCTGAACTCAACCTATCTCTCAGGAGGTATTCCAGGAAAATCCTCTGGAAATACATATGGGTACTCTCGCACCATCAGTACATTGTCAACTGTTGCCTTACCTTTCTCTCGTGCATCCATAACATAGGCGACTTTCCCCGCGCAACCCTGCTAAAAGTAACGCCTCGCTCTCGCTGCGGAACTAAGAATCGGTCCGCGCTGTGGCCTCTCACCCTGAATCACTAGCTCTTCCCCACTAGGAGTGCGAACCCTCACTAACTGCAGCTCATGATTGATCACTGCCCTATTGGGTCTTAGCAAATCCATACCCACTATAACCTTATTCCCTCGCAGGGGAATAGGAACCAAATCCACTGAGAACTGCTCATCAAATAATTTCAGCAAACACCCCATATGTACCCACGTGACCCTGACAGTCCTGTCATCAGCTATCTCAACCTCAAGTGGGCAATCCAGCTCCCCTGGAGCTCTGCCAAATTTCTTGCTAAGCGCAAGCGAGACAAATAATCGGGTAGCCCCCGAATCAAACAATACTATAACTGAAATGCCGTTCACTAAGAACGACCCTATACACCAACACATAACCATGAGAAACAATCAATATTAAAAACAAAGATAAGAGGAAAATACATACCCGTCACCACATCAGGAGTTGCTCGCGCCTCCTCTGCTGTCATCTGGAAAGCTCTACTCTTCGCCACTAGCACCTCAGCCTGACCCTGACGGCTGTCTGTAATCCTTAAAGTAGCAGGGGCAAGTGCCGCCACCTTCCCTGCTGGTGCTAAGCTCGGGCACTGGGACCTCTTGTGGCCCCTCTGATTGCACTGAAAGCAAATCAAATCAGATGCTAAGGTGGGAGTCATAATGGTAGTAGCGATACAATCCTTGCTCATGTGCCCAGTCTGACCGCACTTGTAGCAGCCAGAACTCCCTGCCTTGCACACTCCATCGTGCAACCTCCCATACTTGCCACACCGACTGTGGCTCGGTTGTCCCCTACGTATGTGATCGGATACCTTGGGATTTTTGCACGAACTCCCTGAGCCAGATATCACCTCTGGCTTCCTCTTCCTCTCCATCTCTAAATCAATCTCCCTCTCACGAGCCCTCGTAATCATGTCATCCAACGTTTTACAGCTGGACCGGCTCACAAACTGTCTGATATCACTCCTCAACATTTCATGGTATCGGGCCTTCTTCATCTCCATGTCTGTCACGTACTGAGGAACGAGAAGAGCCCTCTCCCTGAATTTGGCGGTAATCTCCGCCACTGTCTCTATCGTCTAATGGAGATCCTGGAACTCCCTAGCAAGCTGCTGCACCTCAATAACAGGTGTGAACTCGGCTCTGAACCTGGTCGTGAAATCCGTCCAGGTCATAGCATCAAGAGTTGTGTCATCCCTGATGACATGTCCAACCTCCTCCCACCAATCACGTGCCCTATCCTTCAGAAGGCAGGATGCAAGCCGGACCTTGTCCCCATCGAGACATCTGCTAGTGCGGAAAGCGTTGGCCACATCAGCCAACCATCTGGTATTCGTAATGGGGTCTCAGGCCCCCTGGTAATCTGGAGCTCCACAATCCCTAAACTCCCTGAATGTGAGCGTGCGCGACCCCATCCTGGCCGCCACCTCAGCTCGGAATATACTCCACCTCTCATCCAAAAGCTCTAAAATATCCTCCTTGATCGTACTGAAGATCATAGGAGTCTTCTCAAGGATGTTGTATGTGATCTCTGAGGAAGTGAACTCCCTAGTCTACTCATCCAAATGCTCGACCCCCGAGCCTGAACCTGATCTCTCTCCGGCACCTGAACTGTCGAGTGCTGGTCTAGGGCGCAAAACCACCATTCTGAAAACACATAACGAAAACATCAGAAACATGGATATAACTAAAGGGATCACATCTACTAAAAGTTTCCTGGTCTTGTCTCAGCCTTCCTCGTTTCGAGTACGGATCCTCTACTTTCAGTAGTACGGGCTCATACTACCTTCCACATCTATCCGTACTTTCCTCCAGAACTGCCTTGACTCCACCAAGTCCCTTCTACTGCTACTGATATCTGTTACTCTCATCCTAGGCTTGCCCTAGGGAAATCTCTGACTCCACCTAGTCCTCAGTTGCTAAAGGCCTCCTTGTAATGCCAATTAGCCACCACATGAATACCATCACATGCAACAAGGCTCAAATAATCCTTCGAGTAAGGGACTCATCCCTACTATGGTTAGGACTCAAACAAGAGTTGCGCAGTAGGGTCAAATACAACACTCTGAGATTATTCAACCCTGATTGCTTGTGACTTAACGTATCCACCTAATAGTTAACTCCCATCACTCCGAGTCCCATAAAGCACGAAGCAAGCAGCATTCAGACAAAGGAAACCAACTCAAGCAATCGTATTCACATAACAAGAATCTGTACTAGCATACGATTCTAAGCTCATACTATCAGGCATAACCTAATCAGGCTATCCTACTACTGTCTACTCGATACTAGCATGCAATTCCCATAAAGCTGAAACACATATAGCAGGCACATAAGGCATCCTTCCTAGATTCTTAATACTAATCTAGCATGCTGTTCTACTGAAACTGATAATCATAGCATAAACTTCTATGGGTAATTTGGGAGTACTTACTTGAGCTCGATTGATCGCATGCACCACACCCTTTTCTCTTTTCAAAACTTTTTTCCTCTTTTTAAGTTTCTTTTTCAAAATTATTTTCGAAAATGTTTTTCGTTTTAAAAGCCTTATACCATTTCCTTAGTTTGAGTCCAAATACACCCGAGAGTGTGCCCGAATCCTCAAACCCAGGCTCTGATACCAACTTGAAACATCCCAAAAATACAAGCCAAATATTTCATTCGAAAACATTACTAAAACCTTAATATCCAAATATCATATAACAAAACCATAAGTCGTGTATCTCAAAATGTCATAATAAATGTATCAAATCGAATCTAATGTCATGTTTGTGTCAAAATATCATAGTCTAAATCCCAGGCTAAAACTGTGGTGTGTGCCATGCCATCATCCCGAGCCCTTCCCCTTGCTAGCTGAAGTACCTGAAACCAAAACTGAAAATTGTAAGCAAGAAGCTTAGTGAGCTCCCCCCCCCCCCCCCAAAAAAAAAAAACTACGACATACCATACAATAACATGTAAAGCACATACTGGGCCTTTCCCACTGCATCGTACCAAAGTCCGGAACTGACTAGGGCCTTGCCCACTGCATCGGACCGAAGTCCGGAACTGACTAGGGCCTTGCCCACTGCATCGGACCGAAGTCCGGAACTGACTAGGGCCTTGCCCACTGCATCAGACCGAAGTCCGGAACTGACTAGGGCCTTGTCCACTGCATTAGACCAAAGTCCGAAACTAACTAAACATAGCATAGACTCGCCGAGTGTGTTCTTTCCACTCGCCGAGTTTCATGATTTCCAGGTCATGGCACAATCTTAAAACGCCGAAACACTCCTTCGGACCTTTCTAACCTCTGATAACACTCAACTGGGTTCCTTGAACCATAACAGAATGGGGATTCAACTTTGGACTCGCCGAGTTCCAAGAACAACTCAGCGAGTCGATGTTGTCCAAGACTTATATTTCGATTTCTGACAACCAACACTCATCAAAAAGGTAGATATGGGCTTCTAAGATCGATCTAGCACGTAAAGTTATGAACATTACGTACATGAATGGAAGTATAATCTTTAAGGACCCAAAATGAGGTCTAAATGGGAGCATGGGCTAATATGGCCATAAAGCTTGCATCTTTATGCCATGAACTTGGTTCTAGAGTCTATATCTGAAGGTGAATCGACTTGGGATGTCCAAGTCTTAAGGATCAAGCTTATTGACCCCAAAACTCCATAAAGGGGCAAAGGAGAAAATCTATAAAACCACAAGTCAGGTTTTGAGCTTGATTACCTGAAAGTGAAAGAGAAACTAATGTTGCTCCTGGATCTAGTCCTTCTCCCTTGATCCTTCTTCCTTCCAACTCTTCTACTAGATACACAATGCACCAAAAACCCTCAAAATCACTAAGAAAGCTCAAGTTTGCCAAAGGGGAATTAGGGTTTCGAAAGAAATGCTCTGGAGGTGATGGAGGCTGGACCTGAAGCTCATAATGTTGTTTAAATAGGGTGCAAACCCTTTAATTAGGGTTTCATCCAGACTGGCCTACTCGTCGAGTCCAAGCGCGGACTCGACGAGTAGATTACTTAACCCTGTGTCCCAACCTCGCATCTACTCGACGAGTTAGGGCTGCTACTTGTCGAGTCACTAATACAAATGATATAAAAGTTGATCAAATATGTACCAGAAATGGGGCGTTACATTCAGGATGTAAGGGAAAGGGTCCGGCATGATGACACGACACACACTCTCCGACATTTTATTATGGACACTCTGATTTTGGAATAACTACTTGATGTTAGGATTTTTGAGAAACAATTGTGTTTAAAATTTATAATTTATGACTATGGGTTTTGCTATTTAAATGAAAAAAAAATTATCAAAAATATGGGCTGTTACACAGTCCCTTATTGTATTTTAAAGTTACATTTTCCATACTTTACATAATTTGTTTCTATAGTTTTCATTTTCGTTAATTATTTTTTTATTAATTGTTATTTGTAGTGTTGTATTAAATATGATTTACTTTCAAATTTTATTTTTGTTCGTCTCCTCCATACATAATTATTAAGATATAAACTTTATTTTTATACTTTTGTTGTGTACTTTGTTAAGGGTTACTTTGGGACCTTTAATTTTTTTTAGCACACTACTTATGTTCTTATTTCTTGAAGATGGTAAAAGATTAACAAACGTTGAATGTAATTACAACTTTTTTGTTGCCTAATTTTATATGATTAATATATGTTGGTTCAAGATCATCACCATAAAACTGCATAAATTAGCATCACTATGGTAGGAAATAACATTGTAGTTTGCAATTTTGGGATATGGTTGAAAGTAACTATGTTGAAAGTTGTCTCAAAATTTCTCCCACAAACCTTATCTATGTCGAGCTGTGTTTTTGAATATACTGGGCTTTCGCAGCATCGCGCTGATGGTCCAAACCCTAGTTATATATTAAGTTAAAATACGTATTAATAATAAGGGATAATTTCATTTATACCCTAAATAAATAGCAAAATATCATATTTGCTCTACTTCAAATCTTTATATATATATATATATATATATATATATATATATATATATATATATATATATATATATATATATATATATATATATATATATCAAGGTTGTCAAAACGTTCGATGTTAGCTAGTTGGTGGATTGGGGTTAAGAGATTAATCGGTTAGGCGGGGATTAATCGGGGGATTAGTCGGGGGCCATTAATTGCTAACTCGTTAAATTTTCAAAAATTAAATATGACTAATATCTTAACAAAGTTCGTAAATACCACTTATATCTTAATAAAATAGGTTAATATGATTAATACAACATTAGAAATTCCTCAAATGGTTTCTATTGAGATAGAACTTCTTCAAAGTGTTAAAATTTCATCTTTTTCTACTATTTCAGTCATTTTGTAGGCAGGGATTAATTGCTAGATGCCCTCTAATCGGTCGGATAGCGTCTAGGAATTAATCTGAGATTAATCGGGACCTAATCGGAATTTTTAGAACAGTGATATATATATATATATATATATATATATATATATATATATATATATATATATATATATATATATATATATATATATATATACACACACGCACACTTTAGATTCTAGAAAACTTCATTGTAGCATTTAACACAATTAGTTTTACAAACAACCAAGAGGCGATATTCTCAGATTATCCCAAGAGTTGAATTTCGCCCTTATTTACCCATGAGATGGTCACTATAGTATAATCAAAGATCTTTGTTGGTCACATCTTTGCCTTATCGTAAAGACAAAATTGTAAGAATGGTCCTTGTGTTATGTCATTTTTTAACAGCGGCATCAAAACATATATTAATAGAATAACCTAGAAAAGAGCTAGATTAAACAAAAAAATACAAAGAAAGTTAAAGGGGATACATAAGCCAAGAATTCCAAACTACATCGGAATTGGAATCCCGATTTTTCAACCATGAAAAAGAAAGCAAAACAACATTATCAAACAACGAACTCTTCTTGATCTTATCTCCGTCAAACGTAACAGAATTTCGGAATCTCCAAAGCATCCATAACGTGGTTATAACAATGACTTCCAATCTATGTCTTCTCCTGCCTCTTTGATCATCCACCCAAGATAGCCACTCCTTAATAGAAGCAAAATCTGGAAATGAGATGTTGCACCATCTGGCTACCAGAGTTCACGGACTACACGCCACCTCACAACGAAAGAGAATATGATCCAAAGTTTCACCACCTACATTACACACAGGACAAAGGATAGAGGACAAATCCATCCCACGTTTTGAAAGAGAGAATCTAGTAGGTAATCTATCTGGCGCAGCACGCCACAAAAAGATGTTGACTCTAATTGGGAGAATTTTACACCATCTAGTAGCCTCCACCCCATCGTGAAAGTTGACGTTATCAATGAAATTCCGAGTAAGCTTAACTGAAAAAATCCCATCCATATCCAAAGACCACCAAAACCTGTGAATTCTATCTGAAATCTTAACACCTTCCAGTAAATTAGACATCTCCTGTAATTCACTCTCCTCACAACCTCCCCTAACATTTCTCCTCCAAGACCAATTCCAATGATCACCAGCCCATTTATCATAAACCCGACAATCTTGATTAGAGTCCAAGTGGAAGAGTCTATTAAATCTATAACGAAGAGGTTGAGAACCAATCCACACCTCCTCCCAAAATTTAATTGTTTCTCTATTCCCAAGTCTTTGTAGGGAAATTTAGGGTTTGTGGTGGTGATCTGGATACCAACTTGGATCGTGATATCACTTTCCGAACTGATATTTTTACCCTATGCCTGGGTTACAAGAAATTCAGCCTAGGATAATCCAAGAGGACACTTACATTTCTAGGCACATAAAACGTAATCCAATATGCTAAAGGGTTCTGTGAATGTGTGATGAAAAAACGAGAGCTAAAGAACGTTACCCTCTTATGTATAAAAAGAGTCGTTTATATATTAAACAAGATTAGGGTTTCATTAGGGTTGGGCCGTCATTAGTTGCATTGGAAGCAAGTAATATTAATCCGGATTAGGGTTACACTAACGAGTTTCGTTAGTTTTACCATAATCACCCTCAAGAAATTGAGTTTTCCATTATGTTCCCACATGCAAAATTCGGTGAGGTTTTGGGACCCCAGCCAGGGGTTCTGCCCCTTGGACCCCGCTAGGGGCGCTGCCCCTAGACCCCGCCAAAGGGGCGCTGCCCCTTTGGAAACCCCGGACCCCCGACTAGTCGTCAAATCAACTTCTAATTCGATCTTATACATGCATGCACTCCACACTAGTCCATGCATATATTAGAGTACAAATTATGAAGCCCCTTAGCTCACATGGTGACACTAAAATCACCAAACAGTTTTCTCTCTAAGGTATTAAGTGGAAGGATATTATTTTCATGAAGCTTTAGAGAGGAATCCACCAATTTAGACCAGGTTCCCACATATTGACTCCTCTTACCAACTCTATCGAAACCACCATGGATCCCATGGATGGATTTTATCAATCGGACCCACCCATGAGAAACATCCACCACAAATCTCCACCACCACTTTTGAAGGAGAGCAACATTAAAAGCAAAGAGACTAAAAATACCAAAACCACCAAAGTCCTTGCTAGCAATCACTTTTTCCCACTTAATCCAATTTATTTTATTATCCCCCATTTTCCCTCCCCCAAAAAAATTACTTCGTAATGTTTCTAATTTTTTAATAATTCCTTTAGGTCCCTGGAACATGGATAAGAGATAAGTGGGGAGACTACCGAGAACTAATCTAACTAGAGTTAGGCGACCACCTGCTGAAAGACAATTGGCTTTCCATTTGGATAGGCGGTTTTCAAATTTACATACTAGAACATTCCACTTAGCAATGTTACTCATATTGGATCCCACCGGAATACCCAAGTAAGAGAAAGGTAAATCTCCCTTACCACAACCTGCTTGATCTGCAATTTGATAAATAACTTCAGGTTCTACTCCCACTCCATAAATAGTCGACTTGTGAATATTTATCTTTAACCCCGACATATCTTGGAATTCTTTTAAAACTTTTGACATATTAGGGATGGCATCAGCAGTCCAATCAGCAACAAGAACAACATTATCTGCATACATCAGATGTGAAAATCAAAATTCTCCACTATCCAAGGAGCTCCTCGAATTTTACCTTCTCTCACTGCCATACTTATCAAATCATGCAGGCCTTCGATGGCAAGAATGAACAAAAAATGAGACAATGGGTCTCCTTGTCTGAGACCTCTATTCAAAGAAAATTCTTCAGTTGGGCTTCCATTAGCTAGCATAGCAGCTCTACTAGAAAACTGACAAGCTTTTACCCAACCCCTCCATTTATCGCCAAACCCAAATTTCTCCAAAATTTTATCTAAGTAGTCCCAACTTAGAGAGTCAAAAGCTTTTTCAAAGTCAATTTTAAAAATCATAAGCTTTCGCTTTTTCTTTTTGATAAAGAAGAAAAAAGGTTTGGACTCGAGTCAGTGGTCGAAAACTTTGATTTTGTTGCGAATATGGTCTAATTTGTTTTGAATTTTTCTAAAATGATGATTTTGTCCTTTTTATATTAATTTTCATTTTTTGATTACAAAAGTAAAGAAAAAGGAAAAAGAAATCTCTCTCTCTCTCTCTCTCTCTCTCTCTCTCTCTCTCAAAATTCAAGAAAACTCACACAGTGAACAAATACACATTACAAGTTTTTTAAGTTTTGTTTTACAAAATAAACACCCATATCATTTTTGGGATTAAAGGATCCTAAAAATCGAATATGAAATCAGTTTATCATATGATGTCCGGTGACTGATTCCTAACACGTCCTTTACACCTAGTTTCCGAGTTTAACAAAAGAAAAGAAAAAGAAGAGAAAAGAAAGTCATGAGAGAATCAAGAGAAAGGAAAGGAAAACAAAATTTTCTTTTGTGTTCCCGAGTTGAGAGGAGTGGAAGGAAAATTAATCATTTTGTTTTTTCTTTCCAAATCCTCCCAAATCAGAAGGAAAGTTAGGAGGGAAAGTGATCCTTCCATTTCCCTCCACTTCCTTCCTTTAATGAAACTCGGGAGCACCAATTTCTTTTATTTTATTCTCATTTCCACCAATTTCCTTTTTTTTTCTTTCGTTAAGTTGAACTCGGGAACAGGGTGTTAGGGAAAAAAAGAAGGAAAGGGTGCACCTGCATTTGCATTAACTCCCTTTAAATCCTTTGGACTTCAGACGATCATGATGTCAAGGTCAAAGTTTTTAGAAATCTCCAGGAGCATGTAGAAAATGTTGGAATGATATACACGACGAGTCTCCGGAGTGATCAAGAACACTCTATGAGACTCTTGAAGATGCTAGAATATTATAGATGATCATGGAACAATATGGAACGTCCAGCAATAATCATGAAGATTCTAGACAAAGCTAGAATAATTCAGAAGACCTTAGAATGATCTAAAACATGCTAGATCATATAAGAACAACTTAGATAATACGGAAACATCCTAGAAATCTCTAGGACGTCATAGACTAGTATGACATATTCTAGATTCTAGTAAATATCATATATATATATATAGTTAGAAGAGTCTAGATTAGTCAAGAAATATCGAGATCTAGAACCTTCCATTGAGGAGCTGTAATCACCCTATAAATAGGGGTAGAGTCATTTGTAGCATATCATCGAGAATTGGTTTTAATCTCTTGAGTTCTTATAATTCAAGCACTCTTTGTATTCTTGAAGTGTTAGGCTCTAGCTTTCCAATTTCTTTAATACATCTAAGATCATCGAAGTAGCTTGACTTAGTCGAAGAAAAACTAAGTGGCACACGAGATAGACTAGTCGTAAGCGTCATCCCGTGACAATGAGCTTCAATACTAAAGAGATTATTTTCTCTTTGGTGATGTAAATTGGAGGAACTCCTGAACATTCATCGAGTTCGATTTTGTGTGTGTGTGTGTGTGTGTGAAAATGTCAAAAGCATAACTCATCGGATCTGAAGCCAATCTCTCTCCCTCTATGGATCTGAAAACCCTTCTCAGATCTGTTCGTCTCAAGCCCTCTACACTTTCAGTTTTTGTTCCTCCTTATTTTATTGGTTTGTTCTTAAACACACACACACACACATACACACTCAAGATTTTTAGATTTGTTCTTCAACATACACACACATGAACTCCATGAATGAACTGAGATTTCAAATAAAACCCCAAAAATTGTTTTTGATTCCAAAAAAAAAAAGATAAACCATTACCGATGAACACATATGCTATATTTTTGGATTTTTTTCAACACATAAAACTGAACTCCATGAATGAATCTAGATTTTGAAAAAAAAAAACCCCAAAACGATTTATGATTTCGAAAAAAAGACCCAGATACGAATTTTGATTTTGTATGTGTGTGTTCATTCCCATACACGATTGCTTTTTAGTATAGTTTTCTTAATTGGTTCTAGTTTGACTTGAAGATTAGGCTCAAGATATGTGAAATATATATATATATATATATATATATATATATATATATATATATATATATGTGTGTGTGTGTGTGTGTGTGTGTATGTGTGAGGGAGAGAAAGAGATGTGGGGTTGGGTGAGTATTTTTTTTTTCTTTACTGATTTTTGTAATAAAAAAATTGAAAAATGCAAACTACCAAGGGCAAATTTACCTTTATAAAAAAACTGAAAATTTTGGACCAAATTTATAATAAAATCAAACTTTTAGACCACTGTCGTGAATTTAAACTTTTGTAGACCAAACTTACAAACCATGACATAACACATGGACGATTCTTGTAATTTTGTCTACAATAAATAATCTCATTTCTATTTCCAGATGCAAATCGACCTACACTCTTTTTTCTTCTCAACCCTCTCCACTTTCCAAAAACCCTAGGGTTTTGCCCAATGCTCGATTCTATCTCCCAATTTTGATCCTCATAGCTCTCGTATTTCTTTTGATAAGTTATTAATTAACTTGATGATTGATTAGATCTATGTAACAGGTAAGCGATGAATATATAAACAGTAAATAACCCAAGTATGAATCAAGATGTGTCGAATGATTAGATTACTCAATCCTCAGCAGAGCTCGACTAAGAACTTCCGTTGTAGAGGATATTTAGGGTTACAAAACAAGAACGGTAACTTTACAGAACAAATAAACCTCTAATCGTAACTGATCGTCCTCTCGTTCTAAGATGCATGCAAGCACCTATATATACAGAACCCTACTAAACTCACGGATGGACAGGCCCATACCGGAGAGACATATTAGACTAACTAACGAGCCCAATAGACGTAACACAAAATATGACCCAACAATCTCCCCCTTTGCGTCAAATTGGAGCGAGACTACTTCTTCTTCTTGCTTGGGCCAGCAGCAGGAGCCTTCTTTACAGTATCAAACAGACGTGTGATAAGAGCAAGGATAGTCTGTCTGAACCGAATGTACCATTGAATCATATCATCAAAGTACTTGATATCATCCGCTGTGTTCTGCTTGCATCGATGGATGATCCCTAAAACGTGTTCCAAACATGCAGTGGTGTAGAGATGTTTGTCTACCAAGGAGAAAAGGCATTTCTATCCTTCGTTCCTGGTAAACATGACAGAGTTTCTCTTCGGTTCAATCTTCCCCATCTGCATCATGTTGAGATCACTAGCAGAGCCAACAGGAGATATGGTAGGCTTCTTCTTAAATACGCTCGCAATCTCCTGATCCATCAAAGAAACTTCCGTGATGTAGCATACAAGCATCCTCTCAAAATGGTCGATGATCGGACCATATTCAGCTTCGTTTGTCAGAAGGATGTTGTGCAAGATAATCCAATCATAGGGATTAAGGTTGGGAAGATCTACAAGTGAGATGGAATGTTCAATCTTGGCAGATCCCCTTAGTACCTTGAAGCGAACATTGGTGAAGTTTCCTTCCCTGTACGGCTTCAGGACCCGAACATTGACGATTTTCTGAGCGCTCCAAGTCTGATATTGGGGTTGAGCAGCCTTCAGATAAAAATCGATTAAGTCCCGATCAACCTATGGATGAGGATGAGGGAACTCTGCAATGTTGTCAAAGGCATGAAAAACAAACGCCTTTCGGGTCAGTGGCATGTCGAACTGTGAGTCGACAGTATTGGAACGATCTAAAGAGATCACAGGTTCCATCCACAAGATACTTCGTGTGTCAATGGCTTCTTTAATCGGCCTCTCAAGAGTCTAGGAAGGAAAAAGAGTTTTCCTGCTCTCAAGAAGGTCGTGGGCTTCTTTCTGTTTCCTTTCGGCTTCTTCAGCCTCTCTAGCCACACGAGCACTGATGTCAGCCTCGTTGTTTCGACTTTGTCGCTTCAGAATGTCGGTAATTGTCTCTTTATCATCATCTTCACTCTCCTCAGCAATGTTTTTTCCTTTGTCTTTCACACCAGAATCGGAGGCTTGGCCTACTAGAGGAGGTTCGGTTGTGTGAGTTGCTGAAGTAGGAGGTGGTTGAGACACTTGTTCTTTTTCTCCCCCTTGTTTCGGAATGGAGAACGAAATCAAGTAGCCCTTCGATTTTGCTGAGTAGAGCGAGGGCGGGAGCGAGCTTCTCTGCAAGGGTACGACGTACTGAATAATTGATGATGGGGTCATGTGCTTCAAGGATGTTGGAGATAGCAGAGTGGACATCTGAAACACACGATTTAACCACCTCTCTTTCAGATCGAAGAGAGTCAATCTCCTGTTGACAGTTGGAGAGTTGAGTACTCTTGACCTTCAGAGCGGTAGTCTTCCTTGCGAGAGCATCCATGAGAGAGTTCTCGGCAGCTAAGTCTTCTTGAAGCTTTGAGAGACGCTCCTCAATGGTGGTTCTAAAAGCTGAGTGGTCGTCAGAGATGGTTTGACGAAGCGAAGCGAACGACTTCAGCTCAGAAGCGACTGATGTAGCCAAATGGTTGATGATGGGTTCCAGCGTAGTCTTGGTGGCTCCAGCACTTTCCTGTAAAGATTTCAACAGGGAAGAGGCATCAGTGAATAGTTTATCGACTTTTTTGGTCGCTGCCTGACAGGCTTTGGTTGAGGCATCGATGGCAGCAGTGGCGGAATCAAGGGAAACTTGATGAGCTTTGGAAAAAGCCTCAACAATTTTCTGAATTGCAGCTTCAGATATGGATGACTGAGAAGTAGAAGAGGAGGCGATGAGCGAGTTGATTTTGTCATGTAGCTCCTTGAGATGCCTTCGGGTGACAGGAGCGTCGTCATCGTCATCACTCTGTACTTGAAACGGACTATAATAGACCGAGTCAAAAGTCATATTTTCCCCGCCAAGGAGTGGTTCTTCATCCTCTGATGCGTGAGCAGGAGAATATGGTGGTGGTGAAACTGTAGGTTCAGTAGTAGTAGTAGTTTCGGGTTGGGTGGGGTGTTCGGTTGTTGGTGTGGGTTCGGGTGCTGGGGTAGATTTTGGTGCGTCAGTATGAACCCCCGTATCAGATACGTTGGTTCTAACATCTGCAGTGGTGGTTGTTGCTTCGGTAAAGATTGGTGGTGGTATTGGGATAGAAGTAGGTGGTATTTGAGTGGTGGAAGTTATGGGGGGGAATGGAAAAAGGTATTGTGACCGGTGGAGAGGAGACAGGAGAAGGAGAAACATGAACTTTAGGGGTTGGAGATCGTAGTGGAGTGTTGCCACATTGAGATCCATCCGAATCAGAACCCTCGTCCTCAGATTCGCTTGAGGATGAAGCGATAATCAACTTTCGTCGCGGTTGGGTTTTTCTCCTCTTCTGCGGTGGAGATTGAGCAACTCTGGTACTTTACCTCTTCTTGGGAGATGGGCCTTTCGCCCCCTTTGCCACCTGTTTTCCCTTGTCAGCCTTCTTGCCTCTAGCAGCAGGCTTGTCAGCATCATGGATTGATTTCAGCATCTCTGGAGTAAGATCCCTTGGACCAGAACGTCTGAACTCCTTATACGTTTGAATGATCTTGCTGTCAGCCGGAACATCACCATACATCGTTTCCGGGATAGACCCATTGAATGGAAACTTAGAAGCATCCGACACAATGATCTTCGTGGTATGGAAAGTACCAATAGAATACATTGGAGAACCAGCAACAATGGGGACGTGGTACTTGTCCATCACCCATTTCGTGACAATAGTCCAGAACCGGGCATATGAGATCTCTGAGTGTCGGGAGGTCGAAGAGAGACTCTGGATAAGTTGTTGCCACAGGACTGACCCGTAGTCCATGTTTATGCCATTGTAGATCCCGTACATGATGGAGAGAAATAAACGACTTGCCCCATCGGATCCAGCACTTCTTTCTGATAAGCCCTTGAAAAGAACAGTGAACATTCCATTCCACTGTGGAGGTAGGCACGACTTCTTGAATTTCGTCACTGTAGTAAGCACCTCAGTGTACCCCATGTTGTAGAACATGTTGAACAGATGACCCATGGGAATGGTTTCCGGATTAACCCTCGAAGAATCAGCGTCAAACCATAACAACGAGCAAAACCTCTGCTTTGAAATCGACGCCTTGTGCTCAAAGACATCGAAGAAAATCCTGTCAACGACCTTGTCGTAGTGTGCTGTGGCAAAGATTTGAGACAGAAACTCCATTGGAACAGCTTCAGCCATGATAAGAGCAGGAGCGATGGAGGAGTACTTCAAGCACTCAAAGATAGGAAACATGAACGCATCGTACACCTGAGGAGTGAGATCGATGATCAAACTCTGTTGTGGGCGAATGGGCAGGATGTGAGACGTTGCGTGAACTGATGAAGAATCCACCATTGGTGAGATGAAAGTGGGAGAGATGATGAACAGTAGAGGTTTAGAGGAATTTCTTGCTTTCTGAGAATTTAGGGCAGTAAAGAGGTAAACGGTGGATCACGTTGCCTTTTATACTGTGGGTAAAGGAGAGAGAAAAATCTTCCCAAATCTTTGATTGAAAAATGAAGGGTTTTTCGGAGGTGACTAACACGTGATAGTTGGCGTAGCCGATGATCACGCATGAGAGAGAATGTCAGGCCCTAATTACACGCCTTCCCATCAGGCGCCGTTTGGATATTAAACGGTTCCTATTCGCACGCGGTTCCCTGTTGCGCTGTTTGAAATCAAATCGATTGGACTCCTTCCGTTTGAAATCATTTCGTCATCTTATCCTTTTAGAATGAAACGGCATCTTTAAAATTAAATCGCCACGTGGATCAATATTAACCACAACTTTTGATAACAACCAACCCAATTAAAATTCCTTAGAATTAAAAAAAAACCAGAATTTTGGAAAATCAACAAGATTTTCGTGCTGAGTGTGTAAAAGAAAAAGAAATAAAGCAACACTTTTGAGGGATTATGTGATGTCAATAAAGACACGAAGCTGTGGATCCCGGGCACGAATCTCTTCCTTCAAAGTCAAGAGAGACTTTAAAGTGTTTGTGTGGTTTCCCGTTGAATAACGATCAGAAACTTATGAAGAAGTGTTGAAAGGCTTCTTTTAATTAGGCTTATGAGGGTGGCTTTCGCTTCGATTCAGAATTCCTAAGCTTGATATAAGATAGAGATCGAACGAAGTACTTGTGAGACCAATGTAGTCTGTTGAACAAGTAGGTTGGAGATAATTTAATTGGCAAGGTAAACTATTGTACGTGTGAAATGTCAAAAAAATAAAACTGGATCCCAAGGGAAGAAATGTTATTGGACTTAACAATTTCATAGGAATCACTCAAAAGAAAAATAGAGATTTCATGTTGTACTCCCATGGATAAGTTCGTCAATTCATTAGTGAAAGCTAGAGCAAATTAATTGGTCACCATCAATGCATAGTAGGTATTGAATTTTGGGTTTCACTTAGCACGTAGTGACACGAAGCTAAGATCATGAACACAGAAATTGTGCAACCATAAACCTCAGTGGTAATGTCTGAGAGTCTCAAGGGTTACGTTTGTGAAGCGAGTGTGATGGAGAAAAGTGATGTAGGTGGTGTAAAGAAACCAAAGTACCTCTGCTATAAAAATAGGGACCAAGCAGACAACTCTTATCTCATGTGAGAAGAGAGTTAGGTAGCTCATGATTAGAATAATTATGAGAGCCTAATTGGGAAGACAAGGTTTGTTTGTACCAAGTCAGTAAGGCTATTATTCAGAATCAGATGAGGCTTTGGACACATACAGCAGCATGCTTCTAGGGACACTTAGCTAGTGAAATAATTTACCCAAAACGAGACATAAAAATAAAATAATAAAAAAAAAATAAGAGCCAATAAAAAATTGTTTTGGAGTTTTTGAATTTATAAAAAAAATTGAATAGGAAAAAAAAATTAAAAAAAAATTGATTTTTGGAATTTTTGATAAAATAAAAAAATAAGACATAAAAAAATTATACAAAAAAAATGTGGGAACCGAACCCGAGCGTTCGGTTTATTTCGGTTGAGAAAACATTGGAACCGAACCCGAGCGTTCGGTCTATTTCGGGTGAGAAAAATTTTGGAACCGAACCCGAACGTTCGGTCCATTTCGGTTGCCAAAAAAATAAGATTGAAAAAGAGAAGAACTTTGACAATAAGATAAATGAATTAAGAAAAATAATACAAAAGATTTACAACCAAGAAAACTACCTTTGGGTGATAGGCGAAGATCAGATGATACAACCGAACCCGAGCGTTCGGTTCACTTTGGTATACCAGATGAAGACCCGAACCCGAGCGTTCGGTCTATTTCGCTTCTGACGTTTGATCTTGAGAGGTAATTTTTGGTACTGACTCCGATTCCATCATTCCAACCCCTTGTAGAATTTTGTTGAAAGATGCTTCAGGAAGAGCTTTGGTGAAGATGTCAGCCAGTTGATCAGTGGTTCGAACAAAATGGATTTCGACGTTCCCATCTTCCACATGATCCTTAATGAAGTGATACCTTAGTGCGATATGTTTAGTCTTGGAATGTTGCACTGGATTATGACAGATCCTAATTGCACTTTCAGAGTCGCAATATAGTGGGATCTTTTTCATATTGAGTCCATAGTCCCGGAGTTAGCTTTGGATCCAAATCACTTGAAATGTACAGGAGGCAGCTGTGATGTATTCTGCTTCAGCGGTAGACAAAGATACACAAGTCTGTTTCTTTGATTGCCAGCTAACCAACTTCCCGTCAAGGAATTGGCAGCCTCCAGTGGTGCTTTTCCTGTCTAGTCCACAACCTCCAAGGTCTGCATCTGAGTAGGCTTGAACGAAGAAACCTGAGTTTGATGGATACCATAAGCCGAGAGAGGTAGTTCGTTTGAGATACCGGAGTATGTTCTTCATTTCAAGCATATGAGGTTCACGAGGATTCGCCTGAAACCTAGCACAGTAGCAAACAGAAAACATTGTATCAGGCCTGCTAGCAGTAAGGTACATTAGAGAACCAATCATCTAGCGATATAGCGTAATATCGACTGCTGGCTTGTCCAAGGATGAAGTGAGCTTGGTGTCGAACGCCATTGGAACTTTAACCTTTGAGTCTCCCATCATGCCGAATTTAGCAAGGAGAGTCTTGGTGTAAGCTTCCTGATTAATAAAGATGCCTTCGGGTCCCTGTCTAATATTTAAACCAAGGAAAAAGTTAATTGGACCCATTGAGCTCATTTCAAATTTAGTCTCCATCAGCTTTCTGAATTCAGCTGTTAAGCTAGGATTCGTTGAGCCAAAGATGATATCATCGACATAGATTTGAACAATCATAAGGTGGTTACCTTCCTTCTTACGAAAGAAGGTTGGGTCAACCGAACCTTGTTTGAATTTGGACATCTTTAAAAACTTGGTTAGCGTTTCATACCAGGCCCTAGGTGCTTGTTTCAGTCCATAAACCGCTTTGTCCAGAATATAGCAGTGATTGGGATATTTTTCATTCACGAATCCCGGAGGTTGTTCCATGTACACCGTTTCTTCGAGTTCTCCATTTAGAAATGCGCACTTTACGTCCATTTGGTAGACCTCAAAGTTCTTGTGTGCAGCGTAGGCAAGAAATATTCGAACAGATTCCAGCCTAGCTACAGGAGCAAAAGTTTCCTCATAGTCGATTCCTTCCTCCTGGCAGTATCCTTTCACCACTAGTCGAGCTTTGTTCCTTATCACATTGCCTTCCTTGTCCATTTTTTTCCTAAAGACCCATTTGAGACCAACAACCGATGCATCTTGAGGAGTTGGAATGAGGCACCAAACTTTATTTCTTTCGAACTCATTAAGTTCGTCTTGCATAGCTTGAACCCAATCGAAGTGATCAAGAGCAGTGTTAACTGTCTTTGGTTCAACTTTTGAGACGAAAGAATTAAACATGCAAAACTCTACTTTTGAGAATAGAGAAGTTTGCTTTGCCTTCAGTTGAGATCGAGTCAGGACCTTTTCAGAGACATTACCCACAACCTGTGAAACAGGATGATCTCTAGTCCATTTGACAAGAGGAGGGTAATTTGGATCATATGATGGATCTAATTCAGCATTTACCATCTCTTCTAGTTTGGATTGACTGTCATCGTCATAAAACATGTCGGCATTCTCCCCCTTGACTGATGAGCTTTCAGGTAAATCTTGACTTTCCGGAGCTACAGGAGTTTCGGGTGGTGTCGAGCTTTCGGGTGTTGCAGTACCTTTGGGTGCAGTAGAGCTTTCGGGTGCAGCTGGAGAAGATTTCTCCCCCTCAACTTGTGAACTTGGCTATTTTGAAGAAGAAGGTTCTCCCCCTCAACTAAGCACCATGCTGAGAAGGTTCAATTGGAACTGATTCTCCTTCACCC
The DNA here is from genome assembly GCF_002870075.4 of Lactuca sativa. Classification (NCBI taxonomy): domain Eukaryota; kingdom Viridiplantae; phylum Streptophyta; class Magnoliopsida; order Asterales; family Asteraceae; genus Lactuca; species Lactuca sativa. The sequence goes on along the minus strand of NC_056627.2, from coordinate 49,423,623 downwards.
AGTCGTTTGGCAGCGTCATCGACGATTTGCTTCAGATGATCAACTTTGTTGTCCGCTGCATTAGCTTCTGAGAGAGTAGCCTTCTCCGGTTCATCGAACAACTCCATAAACTGCTCAAACAAATTTGCAATCGAGGCTGTGACTTGGCCTGTTTGAGAGAAGATTTCTCCAACTATTTCTTCTGTGGCCTTCAGCTTCTTGACATAGCTTTCATCGAAAGTCACATAATACGTTTCTTCAATCTTCCTCGAACGCTTGTTTAAAACCCTGTATGCTTTTGAAGTGAGAGAGTATCCCAGAAAAATCCCTTCATCGGCTTTTACGTCGAACTTGTTACGATGTTCTTTAGAATTGAAGATAAAGCATCGTGAGCCGAATACGTGGAAGAATTTGACGTTTGACTTTCTGTTGTTGATGATCTCATAAGGAGTAAGAGTGAAACGCTTATTGAGATAGGACATGTTCTGCGTAAAACATGTTGCAGCAATAGCATCAGCCCAGAAATATAGAGGTAGAGAAGCGAAACTTAGCATAGTTCGTGCAGCCTCACACAAAGAACAGTTTCGTCTTTCGACAATCCCGTTTTGTTGAGGGGTGTAAGGAGCTGAGAAGTTGTGGCTGGTCCCTTTTTCTGCTAAAAAGTCTTCAAATTCTTTATTCTTGAACTCCAGCCCATTGTCGCTTCTGATGTTGCGAACGACTTTCCTCAGCTGCACTTCAACCTGCTTGATGAATATTTTTAGCTTGAGAGTTGCTTCAGATTTGTGCTTCAGAAAGAACACCCATGTAAAACGTGAAAATTCATCAACAATAACAAGAATATACTTGCTACCACCAATGCTTTCGATAGACGATGGACCACACAAGTCAATGTGAATCAACTCAAGTGGTTCAACGACTTTAGTGTTTATGATGGATGGGTGACTTTGACGACTCTGCTTCCCCATTTCACACGCAGCACACAAATGTTCTCGATCAAACTTGAGCAATGGAAGACCCCGAACATGACCTCCGGTGACAAGTTTGTTGATATCCTTAAAGTTGAGATGGGAGAGCCTTCGGTGCCACAACCAGCTTTCGTCAGAGTGTGCTTTGGATAACAGACAGATAGCTGGATTTCCTTTAATAGGTTTGAGATTAAGAGGAAACATTTCTCCTTTGCGCTCCGATTTGAGAATCACTCTTTTTGTTTTCTTCTCTATTATTTCCGAACCCTCATCATCAAACGAAACTTTAAGACCGGTACCTCCAACAAGTTGAGATACACTGATGAGGTTATGCTGTAATCCTTCAACATATGCAACTTTTCTAATCGTGAAGTCTCCGTTTGTAATCATCCCATAACCTTTTATTATGCCGTATGAGTTGTTCCCGAATTTGACATTCCCGCCGTTTGGAAGAGATCGAAATTCCCTCAGTTCTTCCTTCCTCCCTGTCATGTGAGTGAGCAGCCACTGTCAATATACCATTCTTCGTCGAACTGCTCGTCACTGATAACCTGCAAAAATCAAGCAGATTTAGGAACCCAAAGTTTCTTGGGTCCACGTGAGCCTTTCACAGGAACAGGAATAGTAAGAGAGATGTCAACAAGATATGTTCTTTTTATTAAAGTTGTATCATCTTTCTTTTTAATGGTGAAAACTTTAATTTTTTTGGGATTTGTTACAGACGGTTTGGGTTCAGGATTTGAAGTTTGGGCCTTGGCATGCTTTTGAGCATTCTTGACTGAGGAAACCTTCGATTTTCCTTTCAAATCTGCAGAATGTTTTGGATCTTGAGTTTGAACAGAATTGGATTTAGAATGGGGTTGAGAAGAATTAGAACGAGAGAAGTTAGACTTAGAAGTTTTCTTGACTTGAGGTTCTAGGTGCCCCTTTTGTTTTTGGTCATTAGTGGGACCGAACCTTGAACCTTGATTACTTTTGCTCTCGGAACCGAACCTATGCTTTCGGTAGCTGGTGTTCTCTGAACCGAACCTTTCCCTTCGGTTGTTATTCCTTTCAGAACCGAACCTGTCCTTTCGGTTGTAACTACTTTCTTGCGTCCTAATAGTACTTTTCTCTGACTTGGAATTTTTGTCATGATAAGAGAAATGGGCGTTTTGAGATCGCCAAAACTGTTTTCGTTCTAAGAGATTCTTCTTGTATCTCAGATTCCTTTGTTGCTTCTGATTCTTTACTTGCTTCGGTTGTCGGTGGATGTTGGCTTTTTGCTTTTGCATTTTGTCAGCCGGTTCACTTTGAACTGATGATGTTTCGCTCGAAGGAGTGACTTCTTCTACAGGAACTTCTTTTGTACCACTAGTACTTGGCACGTCGAAGTTATCAGGCTTGTTTAACGGCTCCGACACGTATCTGCCTTTGGTTTTCCAGGAAGTCCGTTCTGACAGACCAACAGTTCCGTCTGCATTATCTATAGGAGCAGACCAGAAGAATTCATCACAACCATCTGCATTATCTTCGTTTACAATGGCTGTGAGTTCGGCTGTCTGATGTTCGGTTACTCCTGTGACCTTATATACCTGATTTGGTGTTGTTCTCACCTTTTGGTACACAACAGCCTTTTCTTCTAGAATCGGTGACTTATTTTGGGACAAACGAGCAAACTCCACAGAATTTTCAGAAATAAGATTTTTGTGGTTTTCTGGTTCGCTCTTGATAAACTCATAGCAGTCAACTTCATCCTCTACAGAAATTTCACTCATATCATCATCCTCATTAAGCTCAGACGCGTTTTCAACATCTATTTTATTTTCTGAGCTCAAGTTGGCATTCAATGAGTCAAATTTTTGTATGGTTTCAGTCCTTAGTTTCAATTTATCATTTTCTTCCAAAAGGTTTTTCAGCATGTCCTTATGGTCCTTGGATTTTATGAAAGATTCAATTTTGTCTAGAACATACATGTAGGTTGGATTCACATCATCAGACGAAACTACACTTTCGCAATTATATGCTTCAGCGTCGATTTCATCCTCCTTGAATTCAAGGAAGGGCAAAATCATACGATGAATTTTCTATCCTATTTCACAGTTCAAATGAAGTTGAGTGATGTTAGAATAAAGACGCTTAGCAATTAAACAAAACACATTTCTTTGTTTCAAAAGTTTCAAATTGTCTCTTTCTAAATAAATGTTTTCGACTTTGGAGTTAAACTGCTATCTAGATTTGAGATTCTTTAGTAAATAAATGTAGGTGTTGCCAGTGGTGGAGGTTATATAGGGCCACAGCCCCCTTATTTTTTTATAATTAGTCCTTATGTATTAAAAAAAGTTACATATTATACCTAAAACTATAAAATTTGACTTTGGTCCCTCCTGTTCTTCAATTTTTATACATATTTTATTTTCGCCCCCCCCCCCCCCCAATCAAAACTTCAAGCTCCGCCATTGGGTGTTGCTAGTTTTGTTTGGTAAAGAATAGTAAGTATAGTACTATTATTGATAAGAAAATGTAAGTATATTGCTATTTTTGGTAAATATAGTAAGTATGTTGCTATTATTAGTAAATAAATCTAAGTGAATTGCTATTTTCGGTAAAAAAAAAAAAAGTAAGTACGTTGGTATTTTTGTAAAAAGAGTAACTATATTGCTATTATTGGTAAATAAATTTACCTATTATGTTTTTTTGATATCTGATCGTACACTCCCAATTTCTGTTCACAATTACTTATTTGATTTTTCTCACCGTTAAAGTTTTAGGTTACATATTGTAACATCCGGATTCCCAGGTATATTATTTTATTCATTTTTTTTGGAGTTTGTGGAGGAACTCGGCGAGTTGGTGCTTAGACTCACCGAGTAGGGTTGCGGATTCTTATTCGGGTTCATGACTGGACTCGGCGAGTTCATGGATGGACTCGGCGAGTCCACGCTGTTTAATGAAACCCTAATTTCCCGGGTTTGGGACCTATTTAAAGGCCCTTAGGACCGTCATTTGCGGCTACCAAACCCCAGAGAGAAACCCTAAAAGAGCTAGAGCGTTTGTGAGAGGAAAGGAGCCATTTCTTGATCTTTGTGGTCGATTCTTGCAAGAAGGAGGTGATTCCAACTTAGAGGAGACCAAGGAAGTTAGGCATCTATGGATTTCGAGCAAAAGACTTCACCTTTGAGGTATTATATCGCCCTTTATTCTGTTTTGTTGGAGGGATCCATAGATGTAGATTTTTTATGTCCTTTATTGGAATGAAGTGTGGGAATATGGCCCCTATTCATATTGAGACTTCAGATTTGGACCCATAGTGGTTTAAAGAGCTTATTCCAGCTTGCTTTATGTTGAGCTATGGAGATTTTGAGCTTAGGATGTTATTTTTGGGGCTAAATCGCCAAGTGAGACCTCCTAAGCATCCCATGAGTGTCAAGATTCTAGCTTTACGTGATTATCAGGCTTGGGGAGGTCGGATCTATAGATCAAAGGAACAGATCTGACCTCAAGAGGTCAATTGAGCAGACTCGGCGAGTAGGGTTAGGGTTTCCCCATAAGTTCTCTCATTGGGTACTTGCCGAGTTGGGGGAATGACTCAGTGAGTCTGAAGGAATTAGAGGACTGGAGTTCAAGGCGGAACTCGCCGAGTTCATATTGGGACTCGGCGAGTTGAGTCGGGGTGGCCCTGCGATTCAAGCCAGGTGTAACCCGTCGAGCAGGGGAAAGACTCGACGTGTCATGCGGGACTAAAGGGATAATGGACACGCGTAGACTCGCCGAGTCACCTAAGTGCACTCGGCGAGTCGGGTTAAAGTCTGACCATTGACTTTGTTGACTTTGAGGGTTGGTCAATAATGGAGTCTTTGTGTCAAGAGAAGGTTGAGTCTAGTCTCGAGAGTTATATTTATGAGAGTATTTTACTTTCTGTGATTAGGCGGAGGCTAGAACGTATTGCTACCGAGTCAGAGATTTACCGAGACATCTGAGTTGAGTCTTCTCACTATACCTTACCTAGAGTGGTAACAGAGTTATGTGTTAGTGTACTGTTGAGTTATGTTCCAGTGTATCTATATGCTATTTATGTGTGTTATTGTGATATGTGATTTGCATGATTCAGAGTTTCCAAAGATAGGACCAGTGGGTTCATAGAGTTAGGGCTAGAGAGCCCACAGAGAGTTAGGACTGGAGGGTCCCACTGAGACACACTGATCAGAGGGTCAGCAGAGCTATAGCCTTGAGTGGCTAATATATGTGTGTTAGAGTGGTATTTTGGGGAACTCACTAAGCTTTATGCTTACAGTGTTATGTGTTATGTGTTTCAGGTACTAGTGATGATCGCGGGAAGGCGCCGGCATGATCTGTACACACACACCCGCGGAGTTTATTATGATTTGATCTTGGGATTTGTAATGAGATAATGTTGATACGATATTTTCTTGAAAGTGATTATGAATGAATTTAAATGGTTTTAAAAAAAGCGAAAAATTGTCTTAATTTTTACGGTATTACACATATACTGTTAATCTATTATATATGTAACCACTTGGGTACTTTTGAGGATGCATTTTTAAGACAAGAATATGGTGGCTAAAACAAGAACTAGATAAGAAAGAAGAGTACAATGAGCTGGAAAAGGCTAAGAAGCAGCTAGCTGCTGTGGAGAAAATAAGGGTAGACGAATATACATGGTATTCAAACAATAGTTGATGGAGCTCATGAATCAGAATGGTGTGTTGAAGTCTTATCTAGGCTTTTCAAAAAGGGTGATCATAATGACATAACTTCTTGAACTTTAGAGCACATGCTACAAACTATATGGCCATCTTACATTGTCATTTGTGGTCCATACCGATCAATAAAACATAAACATATGGGACCATATCAATCCTTTTAAAGCATACAACATAAACATAAGGTTATACATTACATTCCAAAAGGGGCTTTAAGTCGCATGCAAGCATTTTAGTCCCATGTCATGTAGATACAAAGTTCCAAAAGGGCCTACCAAAGTTAACACTATAATACGATAAACAAATTTTACAGATCCAATTCTAGAGAAATGATTAAACAATAAAACCAATAGATTACATTGTCACCAAAATCAATGAAGTAGAAATGCAATCTCCTCAACCTCAACAACATAGAGATTGCTAGAGAGCCCGAAAGAAGAAAACCACAATGTTGTCAATTGAGAACGTGAAGACACCTTTTTTTTGTAGGTCACGCATGAAAACCATTGGATTTTTGTAAAGTTTTTGTTACATGTATTCATATAACACTAAAATCTTGATATATTTTTTATATAAATCTATAATTATGTGATTAGTTTATATGACTTGTAAAAGCTTGAGGTTTGACATTTTCATCACAGCACGTTTCACGCTATCTAGAACCTTGCTTTTAGGTTAAAATATAATGTCTTTAAGGTAAAAGTAAACTTTTTATTTGGTCCTTGTATTTTATTTAAAATTGCATCTTTGATTTACTTTTAAAAAACAAAATTAAATCATTCTTTGATTTATATATTGTTTAGGGAGGAGGGAGTCATTCCCTTCCAACCCACTGAACCCACTATCACATCATTTTTTTCTCTTTTATTTTTCTTCATCTTTCCCAACTCACAACACACGGAAACCCTATCTTTTTGAACCCAGTCAACTCATTCAATAAAAAAAATACAAAACAATCAAGGTAAAATCTTAATTAGCAATAGAGTTACCACCGGTACCACTCCCGTTTCTATGAGTTGTTTAATTGATTTCACCAACCCACTTCATCATCTCTCTACTTTCTCTCTCTTATTTTCTCTTGTACCATGTGTTTTAAAACTTGCACCTTAGTTGTTTTGTATTTTTTTTAATTGAGTGGGTTGAGAAAGATAGAATTTTCGTGTGTTGTGGATTAGGACAGATGAAGAAAAAGAAGAAACAAAAATTGATGTGACAGTGGGTTCAGTGGATTAGGAGGGAATGACTCCCTCCTCCCTTACAGATTTAATCCCTCTCACTAATAATTTATAAAAACAAACCATTTAGCCTTATAAAATCATTTTTTATTTTACTATATAAGAAAAAAATAAATTTATTACCTTTAGGAGATCCACGGGTTGTCAAGAATGGGATCTTCTTTAAGAGCATATTGCGCTTTGCAAAATCATGATTACAAGATTGGATCAAGATAAGAAGATCCTACGAAAATAAAAGTAAACTCTAAATTTGCTCACCATGTCTTGTTTATGTACTAGCCATTATGTTTGTTTGTTTACATTTGCTTGTTTATGTTTGTTAACATTCATTTATGTTCATGATTTTAAATTAATCATGCAATAAGTTGTTATTTATCATTTTTATCGGCAAAAATAAGTGGATGCGACGAGGCTAAAGTATGAAGTTTTTCAAGTTTGACATTTCATGAAGATATTCGGTGGAAGATGATATCTAGACTTTATTTTCGAGTTACTTTTGGATTTTGGATAGTTTGCATTCTAGAATTTAGGTATAATTATTTTCTTTATGTATGGTTACTCGTTTGAATGGTTTATGTTACTTATGTCCGTTTTAGTTCATTTATGTTTATTTATTTATATTCTTTTATGTTCCCTTGTGTTTGTCCACTAATGTTTATTTATGTTCATTTTACATCTTAATGTACAAACACAAACACAAACAAAAAATATATATTTTATGTGTTTGTCTTCGTTTGTTAGTTGTCTAAACTTAAACAAACACATATGAACAAGCTTGTGTGTGTTATTTTAGTTCGTTTATAGCCCTACAATTTTGTATAACTCAAAGATGCATATAAAAATGAAGATGTCATAAATTGGAATTAGAAGTAATTAAGTATATGTTTTGTGCTAGGAAATGATTGTAATTGTAAACAAAATAGGCAGGCAATGCCCTTCATCAATTGTTTACTTCCCACATTCAACAAGCAACCGCTTTGAGACATTTCTTTCATCTCACAAATTGCAGCGTATGTTTGAATTGCATGAGGATCTCAAACCTCATGCCAACAATTGAGATCACCGATGTCCAATCTTGTACTTCCACTCCCCTAACATTGCCTCATGTGCCTCATGGGTCATGCTACATATGATTACTCTGTTTCATACACTCATAGTATCCACAAAATTGAGTCAAGAAAGGTTGGGCCATTATAAGACATTTTACCACCATAATCTTTTATTCTAAACGGTTTAATACTTAATATTAACAACTAGCCCAAAGCTAAAAAAATTATATATATATATATATATATATATATATATATATATATATATATATATATATATATATTACAAAATAATGGCATTGATAGGACTTTGAAGCCAATCAACCCAAGTAATCAAGACCTTATGGTTTCTATGAACAAACCAATTAAATGCCTGACCTATGAAAAAATCCACCAACATATTCTTCTTAAAACCAATCAACCCAAGTAATCTAATATTTGCTTATAATCAACATATATATCATTAGTAACCATTATTTGTAGTTTCAACGCACAAGTTACATACAAAAATTACATTATAAAAAATAAAAAAAAATAAAAAAAATCTCAAGGAAAAATTCACTTGTACATCTATTTATGTTTGTTGTATGGTATGGTAGGCACTTCCGGGGACATTCACAACTAGTAGGTCATCATCGTCTGTCTCCTGAAATATTTTTATATAGTTACACATCTACACATAAAAAAAGGTTATATACACACAAAACATACATTCTTATAAAAAAAGGTTAACACTTGGTCCCTACTTTTTTCCAACTAGATAAACAACGTTCATAAAATATTTGAATAATTTTTTTGTTTTACCTTTTCCTTGCAGTTGTTTACTAAAGTGATGTTGGCCAACAAGCGCTTGAGTTGTTTCTTGGCCTTTGCTCGTTCTGAGCGTCTTTCACGACATTGAGCTAACGTGACATCAGCATGACACGCAATACAAAGAGTCCTCATGTTCTCTAGTCTACATTCCCCTGCACACATACGCATAACATATTTAATTATTCTTTTTCTTATTACAAATCTACCCAACTATAACATTGCTATATATAGGAATTCTTTTTCTTTCATTTTTTTTACCTCCCCCTTGATATACAGGCACAATATGGTCCGCATGCCATGCATTCCCCTCTGTAGGATCACCAATGAGCTTTTCAAGTCTACACAAAATCACAAAATGGAATTATCATATTAAAAACTGAAAAAAAAAACATAATTTACATGTTTTCAAGATTTTACACTCACGCATTTTTACATGCAGCCAGCTTCGGTGCTTCTCTCATAATAAACTCTCTACGCTTCTCAAGAGACAAAGGTTTGATGTTCTTCACAAGCTTACGACAATCAAGATGACAATTTGTACATACCCCATGTTCAATTTGGGCAAGCATCTGTAAATTAAATTTCATTTTTTAAATAAAGTATATTATTTCATGGTGATATTTATTTGGAATCAAATTACTGACTTTTCGTAGTAGTCTATTACTAGTTCTTAACCGATATTCTTCATGACACTCCAAATCACAAAACAAATCCTCAAAGAATTCAGGCTCCATTGCACTCTTCTTCCTGGAAATATGTTGTCTTAGTAGTTGCATTTTATGGTCGAAATCTTTATGTTAATTAATTACAAGTTTGCCACTGACACTTACGTGCAAAATTTTTGACAAAGTTTACAGAGTGGTTCGTTGATGAGTGTATAACCCTGCATGTATCGTCTCTCTTTTTTGCCATGAAAGATTGAAACCTTTCTCCATTTAGCATTTGCAGGGAGGGGGTGGCTTATATCATCCATTGATGTACCACGCTTCTTACTTCCTCCTTTTAGCAAACCCTGTTGGATAATAATAATAATTTTAAATACCACCCTCAACTATGTGCATGCATACATTTAGGCCCCTCTAGTTACAGTTTGTACTGCATTAAGATTTAAGACTGATATCAAAGGGACAAAAGTTGCAACTTTTTGTCCCACCCAAAAAGATCTTTAATTATCTATCATTTTGGCAAAAGACGTAAGCGCCCTCATAATCATATCGAGAAAAGGAAGAAGAATTTTGAGATATACATCTTTGTCATGGTTTTGGCTTTCCATTAAGCACAACTCAACAGACAAAGGAAGTTGTAGAGGCTTGCTATAAAGTTTTCTTTGTTCAATAGGTCTGAGACTGTTCCATTCTTTGAGAAATTTTACAAGGGCAGGTTTGTAAATTGAATCAGCCGAGTTGTCTGGATCTTTTGTCTCAAGTTCCTCTGGTTTGAAATTTTTGAACAATGGGGTAGGCCTTGTTTCTACTCCTTGGATACATGAATACAAGTGGATTCTTCCTGTGTATTTGCTGACCTGGAAAAAATCAAATCAACTATATACAATTACCTTTTTTTTTAAAAAAAAAAATGGGATATCAGTTCTTTACCTCGAAGCGAAGAGAATGTGATGGGATGCAACCTGTTTCTTCTTCATCATGGTCAACAGGGTCCTCTTCACTTGGTTTTTCTATCAGATTACACGTGTCATCTTCTCGTGACATGTGTGAAGAATCTGGTTTTTCCAAAATATCTTCGTTTGCATCTTTACTTCTTGAAGTTGTGGCTCCATTAAAAACTTCATCAGACTGAATCTGTCCACTATATGAATACTGAGAGCATCTCACTAGCTCATTGCCAGAAGATTCATCATTACATTCCCCTGAAAAGAACAATTTTTTATCCATTTCTCTTTCTTCAACAGTTTCAAGTAAAGAAACATCATCAACCTACAGAAACACAAGAAAACAGATGATAAAAACTATCTAACTAAAGTGAATATCAAGTCTCAAAAGCAAATATGTCCCACCAAGCATGCAAAACATAAGAACAATGATCTAAAGATAAGCTGCATGCTATATCCACAGACTAAAAGTAAATTCCAAAAATTAATAAAGAAAAGATACCATGATCTCCTTCAATGAATCATACTTCCCATCTATAGTAGATGAAGTACGATGCAAACTTCTATTCAATTTTCTCCAGTGAGACTCATCCGGAGTGTTCTGAAATAAAAATAAAAAACAATCATTAATAGTTCAAAACACTTAATCATATGTAATGTCTCACCTTGGCACAAAATATATAAACATTGACTGCTTTAGTTTGACCACGCCTATGTGCTCGACTTTCAGCCTACAAAGGTCCATAACTCCATCAAACAACCACAACAGCTAGAAATTACCACATTTTGAGTTTTTGACTCACCTGTTGAAAGTCAGATATTCTCTCAGGTAATTCTAGAAACACCACATTTTGTGCAGCTGACAGGTTAAGTCCACTACTCCCAGCAAGTATCCCAACCAATGCAATTTTAACCTGAAAACTCTCAAGTTACACTGTTACTATACAGTATATACTATATAATAAACTTCATGTAAGAATATTAGAATTTCATGAACATTGTAATGTAATCCTTTATGTAAGAAGACACTTGGCTTGCCTCTTTTGAATGTTGGAAAGAATGGATAGCTTGTTGTCTATCTCTGGCAGATGCATCGCGTGCATCAATACGTACAAACTGAATCCCTTTCTCACACAGGAACTCCTCTAATCTATCTGTAACCTTATGATAATGAACGAAAATTATCATTTTATGAGAACTTTGACTTAATCCAGTACTTTCATCATCATCAGATTCAGCCATGATTGGATGCATAAGTAGCCACTCTTTGAATCCTGATAGTTTTGCGATACCTATAGCTTGATTGGATGGTTTTGAAGGGTTGCCATCAACATCATCCACTGAAAGCATGGAAATTAAATTAACAAGAATTTTTTACGGGTGAATGAGTAGAATTTAGAAATTGCAATTTGCAATTTGCAACAAACAAATGGAGTTATGAAATCTTACTTTCATCATCTTCGGCAATATTTACTGTAAAAGCATTATCATTTGGCATACCACAGATTTCTATTGCAGAATCGATATCTGATTGCTTCAAAACCAAGTTTATGATTTGTCTTCGTATTGGTGGTAATTGCATCAAGACATGCTCCTTCAATCGTCTTATCTACATCACATATAAGAATATGAATACTGAAGCTAAGCTTCAAGATCTTAATGAAAAGGAAGATAAAGCAAAGAATGAAAGAGCTTGTGATTGACCATAACAGTCTGCTTCAGTAGCACATTTAACTCGTCCAAGCGAATACCCTTTGAGAAATCCTAAAAAGATCAAAAAGAATGTAAAAGATATGCAGAATTCTGAAAGATATGTGTGGATAACACACAAACAAATGCTACCTGATAGACAATCCCTTGATAAGTTCGGGAAGTACTCATGGAGCAATAGGTTTTTGCAAATGCAAGCTTGTCTTTCCCAAGCAGTCCAGGCCTAGTCAAAGGCAGGATTTGTCAACAATTATCCATGAATTTAAACAAACTACTATGAGAAAAAGAAAACTTACCATAATATATTTATTTGATGAAAAATGTCATACGGCCTATTAGCACCTAGGAGAAATATGCAACAAAAGAAATTAGGATACATAGAATGGAACACTAAAAGACTGTAAAAGAAACATCTGTTTTGACTTTTGCCACAACCTTGACAAAGAAGGGGTCCCTGAGAGTAGAACTATACGATTGATCTTTGTTGAAATATCAAGCAAGGCCTGTGTCTGTGAATAATAGGGAAGAGAATAAGGATTCAAAAGATTTATTTGGATAAAATATATTAGAAATCTAGTTCAACCAAATGCCAATATAATATTAAAGTATTAAACTATACCTCTCCTGCTTCTGATGATACGCGTTTTGTACAGCGCACATGATGTGATTCATCAACAATCATGACAGCCCATTGTTGTTGTAGTATGCTCTTCTTCAAATTGGACAGCATTTTGTAAGAAATAACCACAACTTTTGGAGTCCTTGCTAAGTTTATAGGATTGTTTTCATGACCAAAAACTGGAGAAGATGAAGTAATTGAAGAATCATCAGCTACCAAAAGTTTCTCAAGAAGTATGGTTGTATTGTATCATTACTAATTGTTGAACAACAAGATAAGGCATAGTTGAGATACCTAAATGAATATCAGAGGGCAAACAAGATGGAAGCCAATGCTCCAATTCTTCTGCCCATGTATATCGCAAAATAGCAGGACAAACAACTAATACAGGACCTTCGTTCATGAAACAGCTTGCAATTGCAATGGCCTGAAGTGTTTTCCCAAGGCCCATTTCATCAGCAATGAGACACCTGCCACCCCTACGCAATCCGAACTTCACACCTTCAAATTGGAAAGGGAGAAGTACCTCCAACAAGGACTTTGGAAGTTTCCCCATTAACTCATCTACTTTCTCATCAGATAGATGTTCTGGTCTACAGGGTTCCCATCGCCCCTCAACAAAAGGACGTGACAGTATGCTTACAGCTCTACGAGTTATGTAAGGGATGTCTTGGTAATCAATGCGCTCGTTCTTTAATGACTTAAGAACTGCATCATAATCTGTGAGTTTGAACACACAGGCCTCTCCACTACCATGGTTTTGTGTGTAATGTGATGGCACCACCTAATAACATTAAGCAATTGGTGAATTGAACATGCGCAACTAATCGACTTACACATAGCAATTTTAAAAATAACTGTCATTTGAATGTACCCAATGAGGAACATAGATGAGATAACATACATTAGATAGGCATTCGCTTAATTTTTCAAAGCAAGCGGCATCACCAGGGAACCTGTAACCATCAACGCTCAACGGCTTTACTGAGAACGAATCCGGGGAAGAAATCTCGAGTCGGACCATGAATTTTTCTGAAGAGAGCTTTTGACACTTGGCTACCTTCCAGGATGCATCCTCGACGTCGACGCATGGTGCCTTGCGCTTTGCTTCAACGGCAAGAGTCTGTAATTCCATTCGCCCCTCTTTGATCTTCCGGAGGGTTCCCCTTTCTCGTAAGGGTTTTGAAGCGGAAGAGGAATTCTGAGCGGGATAATGCAGTGTGTTCTATTTGATCGGATCTACAAAAAAGGTACGTTAGTAAGGGTAAAGTCGACCTAATTTTTCAAATTCAAACATTTCTCTAAAAAAAATATAATAACAAAATTTGGTAGAATGAAAGCTTTTTGGTTCGGAGAGTGTTGCTGAAGCAACTTGAATCAGAATGGGAAAACAAATCTGTGAGGAATTTGAATCTATTTTTGTATGCTGTTTGGTTGGCAGGAAATGGAATTGGAATTAATTCCAGATTTGGTTTCGCAGAAAATGGAATTGGAATTAATACCAGATTTTGGTTCGCAGAATGTTGCTGAAGTACGCCATCACCGAAAGTGGTGGTGGGTGGCTATGATGGTGGCGGTGGCCTTGATTGTGGTAGCGGAAGTGGTGGCGATGGTGGCAGTGGCAATGGCAGTTGGTGGTGACATCGACAACAATGATGGTGCTGGTGGTGGCAATGGTTGTAGTGGCGATGGTGGCAGCGTTGGTAGTGGTGGTGGTGGTGGCGGCGGTGGTAGTGGTGGGTGATAACATTGGTAGTGGTGGTGGGTAATCGTAGTGACGATGGTGGAGGCAATGGTAACGGTGGTGGTGGTCGGTGGCGCGGCGACAGTGGTAACGACGACGATGGTAGTGGTGGTGGTGTCGGAGGCAGTGGCGGCGCGCGGTGGTGGTGGCGGTGGCGATGGTGGTGGGTAGTAGTCATGGCGGTGGTGGCAACGACGGCAGTGATAATGGATGTGGCGGCAGTGGTCAGTGGTTGGTGGGGCGGCAGCGGTGGTGGTGGTGATGGCGGCGACGGTGGTGATGGTGGTGACGCTGGTAGTAGTGGGTTTTCTGATAAGTACAAGGGGTATTTTTGTAATCTGCCATTTTTCTTTATGAGAATGAATGTTTTCCATCCAACTTTGGAAGGAATTCACTTTCCTTCATACGGTGGAAAATTTATTTCATTTATATATATATATATATATATATATATATATATATATATATATATATATATATATATATATATATATATATATATATATATATACTAGTCGTATACCCGCGCAAAGCGGCAGGCGACGAATATTTTGTTTGTAATTAGTTTCTTTTCGGGACAAAAACCACCTGAACCATCTATATAACGAAAAAAGTTCGAGACAAAAACCAAGAATTTGGGAAACCATGGGGACCATTTATGTAATTTTGTCTAAAACTTATTAAGATTTTCCATAACAAGTTTGTGAAATTTTAATCTTCGTATTATAATAACTAAAGAAAAAAAGACAAACTTAAAACAATGTATATTTAAATACTAATGTTATATGTACTATATTAATCGCTAACACTTCTTTATACATCATATTTGACTATTTGAGATATAGGCTTCATCATCATTGAACCTTTTTTAGGCTTTACTAATACATTTGTATTGCCATGTGATGTCCCTCTGGACAATGCAACGTAAAATTGTCCATGCGAGAATACACGGGAAGATATATACCTATATTTGAAATTGTTTGTCTATGAGCTTAATTGGTTGTCATCGCAAAATATAGTCGAATAGAAAATTGTTTTCATTAATAAGAACATGACATCCTCAAATGGATCATTAATATTTATTTTAAGTCATATTAACTATATAAATGTACACAAACACCCTAAAGTGGATTTAGAGCATACGTGTTAGTATTGTGGTCATATGTTGTATGTTCAAAGTGGATATGATGTAACAAATTGTTTCCTTTAAAGTATCGGGTCCAAGGTTTAGATTTTACTATCTTCAATGACCGTTTATTTTTTAGACCAAATAATTTTTCTGAATTAGTGTAAATGAATATTTACCGATTCATCTAAATGTGATATTGATTTTGAGTAAATAATTTGTTGAAAATTGGTTTATAGATAATAGTATGAGATTCTTTTCTCTCTAAGAAAATAAATGTTTTTGTGGATGATGGTTTTTTATACTATTTACGTTTTTATAATTTTTTTTTATTTTAGTAAATTAGTATATTTTTGGTTAAAATATGTGGACATCAAATCTGATAACTCACACTAAATATATATGAAGTATATCATCAATCAAAGTCCAACCAATTAGTATAAATTTACTCTTATGTACAACTTTTTTAATGACATATACTTATGTTGTTTATAAATTTATCATAAATAATTGTTAAATATTAAAAATATCATTTCAATGCACAACACCAAAATTAATTGATTGTAAATTGAATAAAATAATTAAATTAATATTATGAAATTTTTAGGTGAATTCTAATAGACCTGCATAGTTAATACTTTAAAAACACATACAACAGGTTTAATGGTCATATTCACATTGTTTTTATAAGATCATAAGTGTCAGAATCGAATTCGGGCTTCATTTTCATTTTTATCTTGATTCGACTTATTTTTAATGATTGTCTTCTTATTATTTCTGCTTTTGTTATTATTTAATTTTATTTCTATGTAGAAAAATAATTTAGAAACATGATAAAAATGGTTTTTTAACAACAAACATAAATAAATGGTTAATTATTAGGTTTTCCACATTGTTCATAACCTATTGTTTTAGTGCATAGTACATCCATCTATCTTTCTAGATTCCTATAGGCTATTATTATGTGTTTTGCTAAAATCACAACTGATGCATAAAACTATATGTAACACCCAAGATTTTGAAAGCCAAGAAAGTAAAGGAAACCCTAAATTTAAGAGGGACTCGGCGAGTCCAAGGAAGGACTCGGCGAGTCGGAGCGGGGTCCAGGTCGAGGAGTAAGTGACCAACTCGGCGAGTCGGTCAAGTGGACTCGGCGAGTCTGGTATGTGCGAGGAAAACCCTAAACTCGGGGCTTGGAGCCTATTTAAACGTCTCAATCATCTTCCTAGGGCTCCTTTACTGTCTCTCACACCCAGAACGCCGCACCCTAAGCCCCATTGTGATGATTCATGCTTTTGGCCATTTTTGAGTGATTTAGAAGAAGAAGAAGAAGAAGAAGTGGGAATCTTTGAAGCATCAAGGAGTGGCTTTGGATCTGAAGTTTGGGGAACATTTCAGAGCATTGGAAGGTATCAATTCGTTTCCCTCCTTTAGATCTTCTTTGGTTATGAGTTTTGGGGCTTTTAAGCCATGCCTAAGATCAATTTCAAGCTTGAGGTCCAGATCTGAGGTTGCTACCTCAGATCCATGCTTGTGTTGGTTTAGAATCCCGTAAAGTATCAGCCATTGGGTGGATTTTGGAGCCTCTTGGTCTTAAACCCTAGTTATGGGTGTATTTTGCCTAGATCTCCCTCTCTACACGTAAAGTTTGCAACTTTACGTGGGGAATAGGCTTGGGAAGGGTAGATCTACAGTTTGGAGTCCATGCATGACTCGCAAGTCCTCTGCATGTAAGTGGATCTTAATGGACTCGGCGAGTCCTTCGAGTGGACCCGGCGAGTAGCTTGAAGATGAGGAGGAACTCGACGAGTGGGATGAACAGCTCGTCGAGTCGGATGAAGATAGGTATGAACTCGGCGAGTTGGATGAAGATTGTCGTGTGCTCGGCGAGTCTGTTCTTAGACTCGGCGAGTCAGGTCGCGTGGTCCCAAACCCTTCGAGTTAAGTCTCGAGTCAGCGAGTCGAGCCAGGACTCAGTGAGTTGGTCAGGACAGGAATCGGGAATCAGTAGACTCGACGAGTCAGGGGCTGACTCGGCGAGTAGAGTCGCGAGTGGAAGGACTCTGGAATTATGAACTCGGCGAGTTAGTAGGGTGACTCGACGAGTAGGGTTGACCTGGAAGGTTGACTCTGACCAGGACGTTGACTTTGACCAGAGTTGGCTTGGTTGACCTTTGAAGGTCATTTAGACTAAGTGTTATGTTGATATTGGTAGCTCGGGGAGCAAGCGGAGCAGCAGTTCGGAGTCAGTGGTCAGGTAGCGGTCAAAGGGGTTAGCAGCAGCAGTTCAGCAGTATCAGGTGAGTTTCCCTTTGTATGAATGGGTCTATGGCCACAATGCCGGCCCATGTAGTCATGAGCAGAAGACCCGGGGGTTAGCCCTAGGCACAGTATGCTAGTAGGATATTCGGACGAGGTCCAATGATAGAGGGCGGGTGCCCAAGGAGCGGTTTATGTGATAGTTTATACTTGTTGTCTGTGTGATACTTGTATGTGCCTGGTAGGGAGGTGAGTGTGGGCGAGGTCCCGTATCTCACCAATAGCAGAGTGTGGATGGTGTTCCACATCTCAGTAGCAGAAGAGCAGGGGCGAGGCCCAAGTTAGGAAAGGAGTGAGAGTGGGTTGGGCCCGTATCTCACTAACAGCAGGAGTATGGACGAGGTTCCATGACTCATTAGTAGCAGGACACGGGCGGGGCCCAAAGATAGGCGAGGCCTTAGGGCAAGAGTTGTGAGTATATGTTTAGTTTATGTAATGTTACGTGATATGTTTATGTGCTATTATATGTTAGTGGGCGAGGCCCTGTGACAGGCGAGGCCTAAGTGAAATAGATATGTATCCGAGCGGGGCTCGAAGCCAGGCGGGGCCTGGAGCGGCGAGGCCGTTGTAGCGGGCGAGGCCCGAAGTAAGGGGCGAGGCCCCGGATAGCGGGCGTGGCCCAGTATGTGCAGTAGGTGGTTATGCATGGTATGTGGTAAGGTGGGGAACTCACTAAGCTTCGTGCTTATGGTTTTCAGTTTTGTTTTCAGGTACTTCCGGTAGCGGAGGGAGGAGCTCGGGGTGATCGCATGGCACACACCATAGATTAGTCAGCCTGGGAATGTTTACTCTGATAATAAACAAGTGTTTTGAAAACTTATACTCAGATTATGTTTTGGAATGATGTCTTTGTTTAAAGTAATGTTTTATTAAAAAGAAAGTTTTGGTCTTAAATTTTGGGACGTTACACTATAAAAAAAAAACTATCAAAACAACCATATAATGAGCTTAAACATCAAACACTTTTGAAAAAAAAAATAATAATAACTACAAAATTGCCTCGAACTTCAACTCTACAAATCTACCAATATGCTGTTATTGAGGATCTTCTCTGACACAAACTTCAACTCCACATATTTAGCAGCACCAGTCCAGCTGAACTATTTTTCAAATTTCATTGTGAAAAAATACCACTAAATCCATTTTTCTTTTGTGTGAACCTGGACATTTTAAAAAGAAACAATGACATACTTTTCATCAAAAAAAAAAAAAATTAAAGATCGACATAAAACCTTTTCATAAACAAATTGTCAAATTTTGAACCATCAATTTTCATTGCCCTTAATTAGCCTAAGTGTATGGAACCATATTGGGTTGAATGCTTCCCCTCTGAAAATTAGTTGAACCAGTCTTGCATTTGGCCCAATTCAGATATAAATTGACATTTTTAAAACAACATATTTTTATAAATAAATTCTCAAATTATAGAAAAAAGTGTTACATAATATAATTGTATTGTTTTATATGTTTCGTACGTTGTTCTTTCATTCCAAGTCCAACAGAAAGTCTGACACTATAAATGGATGATTTTTCAAAAAAAAAATTGTAAGTGTAATGCTATAATTGTTACTTTTTCAATAAAAAAAAAAATTGAAAGTGCAATGATATACTTGGGTACCTGGACATTAAAAATATGCAAATATGATCTAATAGGTAGTTTGTAAGAATTCCTACACTAACCCATAGTTCAAGCTCCAACAGAACACATAATTGTATAACTGGATAGTTACAATATTATATTTTATTACTTTTCATTGCGCTAAATGCAAAAAATAGCAACGTACTATCATCATTTTTGTACTAAACAAATCACAAACTTGATCAAAATCAATGCAAGTAAAATGTTATCATAAAATAATGAAACTGTTTTTATTTTTGTTTCAGTTAAACAGATGCAAAACTACAAGTACCACTACCAATAAACAGAAAAAAGTACATTACTCCATGAAGGTGTTGACTTGTTATTAAAATCTTATGGCAATTTCTCCACAAAGATTTTTTTTTATCTCCATAAGAAAATACAAGATAAGCTACCGAATTGTCATTTCATTTCCAATAAATAAGAGCATACGAAACAAAACACAACATGATAATGCAGCAAGAAACACATTTATTTAATGCATCAAAACTACAACAAAAGGAAAGACTACTTCTGTTAATATGATAATCAAAGAGTATTATTAAGTTTTAGATTCCTGTTAAAGAGAAAAACATAATCTTAATATTGTATTACCTTAGCTACGATGGCGAAAGTGGATGTTGATTTATCTAGAAACGTGACTAAAGTTTCAAACCCAAAATGGATGTCGACTTACCCTACCATAGGTTTCTCGTACATGGATTAGGAATTAGGTTCTTCATTTGTAGTTATCAGCAACAATGCAATAGTGGTGAAGTTCATAATGACGGTGGATAGTTAGAAAGAGAAATTTTTCCAAGCTTTGCTCTGGACCAAACCTCCCACTTTCACATGTATAGGAAACATATTAGATGATAGTACTTACAACCTTTAATCTTAACTCAATTCTAACTTTTTTAAAAGTTGATATGCAACCAAACCAAATTCAGTATTTTAGAATAAAAGTTACTGGCTGTTTAACTATAAAAAAATAATAACCAAATGAAAAACTTACTATATATTACTGAAAGTTAGCAACACAACTTTATTAGCTTCATTATGGCCTTTTTATCATGCAAAAGATAGAAAAGGAGAAGGCAAACATTATTTCAGTAAATATTATACGCATTTACAGATGTTTCAAGACAAAATAAAAAAGATGAACTGGAAGAAGAAAATAGAATAGGTATTTCAAACTAAGGATATGAAACAATGTACTTCTCCCGGTCTTCTTTACTTTCAAAAAGGAGAATGAAGGTATGATTAAGCAGAGATTAATCGAATTATCTTACAAAATAATCAGAAAACAAAATGGCTAACCTTTCACTTTTTGCACATCTATACGTGTGTTTATGTGTGTGTGTGTGTGTGTTCATAGATCTAATGCTCATTACGGTTTTTAGTGGATCTGATGGCGGTCATCCAGTGAGGTGTCAGGTGTGAGGAAATGGAAATCTGAATCGTCGTATTTGGAAAATGGTTTCAACCTAAAATCCTCCCTGAAAAAAAATCATTAACATCAGACCAGACTCCCATCATCGTTTCATCAACATCGTATTTAATCGCCAAAACAAAAACAAGGTAAACAAAACACAAAACACAAAACTAAACATGGGAAATCAAAATACAAAAAGATTTTACCTGTGAAATAAAAACACCAAAAATCTAACCTGCAACATGTAACATCGACCAATATTTCCTGACCTTAAGACCTACCATGAAGCTTTCTTGCACAAAGTATTGCAAAAATGATCCTCCTTGTAAATCTGGCGAAATTTGTTTACGATGACTGTGAGAGACTCTAAGATCGAGAGAGAGAGAGAGAGAGAGAGAGAGGTAACAAAAGTGAAAATCGAACTAAACGCATAAATACATATTTTATGATTGATTTAATCGTTGGGAGTGCATAGAGATGAACTGATGGTGGAAATCCATATAATCATTCGATTGTAGCGATTGTAGTGGTAGATCAAACAACTGATGTGCTTCAAATTGACAAAAACACAGAGCAAAAAGATGCAAGAGATAAAAATAAGGAGAGTGATGCCCTAGAAGTGAGATCGTTTAGATTTATGCTTAAAACGTAGACTAATTCAAATTTTCCTTGAAAAATGGGGAATGATCGTATGAGTTTAAATAGTAAGTTAGACTGGTTCAATTTTTAAACGGATGAGTTTGAATAGTACGTGGATAGAGATATTAAGTTAGATTATGTATTATTGTACATAATGCTTTATTAATTGTACGATTTAAAAAAATAATATTATTTTATTAGATGTTACTTGTACTTTTGGTTTAAACACTTGAACGTCTTAAAAAAATATTATTATTATATTAAATCTATTTTTGTAAATAGTGGGATTTCTTTTATAAGATAATATATATATATATATATATATATATATATATATATATATATATATATATATATATATATATATATATATTTACTATCTTATAAAAGAAATCTCACTATTTCTATAAATAGATTCAATATAATAATAATATTTTTTAAGACGTCCAAGTATTAAAGCTTAAAGTACAACCAAACATCAATAAAATAATATTAAAATCTTAAGTTAACCCATGGAGATAATATATACGTTTGAACTTTGAATCCTCCTAAAAATCTGGCAAAATTGACCAGATATTCACTATAGTTCACCAAATTAAATCGGTTTCAGATGGAGTTATTATATGACCTGAATCCTTAGTTTTAGTAGACTAAATCAATCTTTATCTCATGTGTAGTTTCAACAAATGTTAAAGAAACCTAAATGTGCACCATAAACCGTCGGTCCTTTTCTTTTTCATGAAGCCACCTCTCTAATCATGACTTGTTTTTCTTTTTACAGGTTGTAAGTCATGGATCTCGATCTACACCACCATTTTCACACCACCTAAGTCTCTCTCTCTCTCTCTCTCTCAACTGTGTTTATTTTTACAAGTTGTTTTTTTTATAGATTTTTTTTATTTTTTATGCAAGCAATGATTTGAGTATAAATGCACAAAGAGGAAAGAAAAGAAACGTGGGCACCAAACTTGAAGAAAAGAAAATTGTGAAGAAAACCTGAAGGTATCTTCTTGATTTTGAATTCTCGATTATTTTGCATTTTTTTGGACAAGTAATCAACTATATTATCTTTTAACATATTTGACCATATGTGATTTATCGTGATTTTCCTCCTGATGAGTTTCTTTTTTGATATGATTTTTTGGCAGATCCGACCTCCACAAAAGGTTTGTTGAAATTCAATAAATAACATGCTTCAAAAATATGTAACCAATGATTGTTATGGGTTTGGCTTTTGCTTGAATTGAATTATTGTTCAAAAATATCTTACCTAACTGCCTTGTTTTTCAAAAGTATTTTATTCCTTAATTGCTCATGGTAGGGTCATCGTTGTTAGCAAGAGAGACTTTTTGAAGAATGAAGGGATATTGATCAGCTTCCCTGAAGGTAGACATATAGGTTCCTTTGATGATGGTTATTGATGGCAAAGACAGTCATCCGCTCCTTTATCGTTCAAGATCACCCAACAAGAATTTGGTAGCAGCTATACTCCTCCATACAACATGAAGGTCAAGTCAATTCGAGTCTATATAGTTCTAGCAAGCTATATCTTATAGTTTTTTATATGGGCTGAATGTTTGACTTCATTTTGGATGTAAAAACCTGATAATCGGTGTCAATTTTTGGATCCGAAAAAGCAATATATTAAAATTTTATAAACTATAAAATCTATTGCATCTTGTGAAATGCAAGAGCATAATCACATTGGATTTACCTGGTCTCCCAAGCATACATGAAAGTCAAATTCTTATAATATCATAATCTATGTGTAAATCGATACCATAATGTTTTCTTTGGAAAATACACAAAAGTTAAATGGTTGACAAATAATATCATTGACGGTCATTTCCTAATACTAAATCATACTTTTCTCATTGGTAGTCTATTAGTTCAAAATCATTTAATTTCAAGAATACTTGTTTTCTGTCTAATTGTGTTGTTTTTGTTTATTATTGAGCATGAGCTACTGTAAGTATGGAAGGGATAAAAGCATGTGGTTATGGTTTTTTGCTATTTATATGCTTATTCATCGTGCCTAGCTAGGGGATTATTTTTGGAATTTTGAAGGGATAAAATCAAATAATATTTGTTTGCCCAAATTCTTTTTTATTTTATATAATTCTGCATCAGAACCAGTTATGTATAACTAAGTTATGTATAACTATGCGTAGATATCAAATTTTTTTTTATTGTATACACTTACATTTAAAAATGCTGTTCACCAACAATTTATGGGTGTTAATACACATTAGGGGGGTTTTAACATTCTAAGTATCATGCCTATTAATAGATTAAACTTAATGTTCATTTTTTGAGTAGATTAATTTTGTTGGTCTTAATTTCACTAATTTGTTTGATGACTTTTAGAAAATTCTCTTTGTAAAAGTTGTTGATCTTACCAAAAAAACTATACAAACTCCCTCCCCACCCTTATGGCCGTCCGCCGCATTACGTGGGTAGACGGCTAGTGTATATATATATATATATATATATATATATATGTATATATATATATATATATATATATATATATATATATATATATATATATATATATATATATATATATATATATATATATAGTGGCGGAGCTTGAATAATAAATTTGGGGGGGCCGAAAGTATTATAAACTAACTTAACGTTCTTACAAAAAAAATGTGTTTAACAAATAAACACCAAAAACACCTAGCAGAACCTGTTAGAAATCAGGCCCTTTTTCTACTCTATAGATCTTACACAGTGGAATAAAGAAAAACCTACCTGCTGTATTTGAACACGAAGGAGAAATAGAAGGTTATTGGAGAATTTTCTATGTTATTCCATGCATAAAGTAGATTACAAAGTCTCCTATTATAGCTAAACAACAAACAGAAAAAACTAAAAACTTGCAGCTGCATGTGTTCATATGAAAGTGGAACTAAGACATATTATTCTCCTTAATATATGACCAAATCAGAAACTACATAAATCTGAATAAAACCCCATCAACACAACCCAATTAACATGACTTGAACCATCAAGATTAACCCAACAGAACAAAATAAAAAAATAAAAAAAATCAGTTTTGAAAATTCTAACAATTAAACATTGTTTTGGGTTTTGTTCTCGTTTGAAGCAGATCAGCAGAACCAAATCAAAAAAATTTCAGTTTTGTAAAATCTATTTGATTGTTTTTAGTTCTGTGACAATAACTCATCTAAAAAACTTGCTTGTTTTCAGTTTTAGTAGAGATAAAACAATTTTTTTGTTTGTGTCCCTTGTTCTACTGTCCGTCCTTAATCGATAACTTCAATAGCTAAAGAAATCATCAACTCAACTTCACAGTTAACTTAAAAAAAACAGAAAGTAACTCAGGAATTGAGAATTGAGGTTTGTAAATTCTAATTCCTAAATCCTAATTCTAATTTCCAAGAGGAGATGAATCCGAACAGGAGAACAACAACTGAACAGGAGAAGAAACAAGAAAGAACAGGAGAAGAAATCAAGAACGGACAAGATTCCATACCTGATTTCCGGTCATCTGGTGACAACTGCTGCGGACTGCGGTGGTGACGATGGGTAAGATGCGAATGACGAATCGATTTTGACTTGTCGCCTTGGAGAAAGTAGAGAAATCGGATATTTGGAGTCACATGTGAAATCAGGAGGGGCCACAACCCAATTTTGACACTAAAAGGCCTATAATTAAAAGTCATGAAGTTCTATTTCCTATTTCTAGCCCAAATATCGGGGGCCACAGCCCTTTCTGGCCCTACACATCCTCCGTCCATATATATATATATATATATATATATATATATATATATATATATATATATATATATATATATATATATATATATATTTGCTAGTTACACTATTGAAATGAAATTCTTTCGAATTTTGTTATATATATTATTGTGAACGATCGATGAAGAAATTACGACATATTATATGATACGATGGAGGCCACATATGATTGGATATTAATTTGTTTGAAATTCACCATAATAATAAATGTAATGAGAACTCAAAATATTATTTATTGGTATTTAAAGTATAATTAAAAAACAAACAATTCAAATAATAAATTAAATATTATTGGTTGTAATTTTTATTACATTAACCCACATAAATAATCACCGAAACCACCACCTTTTAAAGCATATGGTATGGTGTTGTTAAGCTCCCATTATGACTGAGGTGGTAGCCATAATGTCGTCTTAACGCAAGAAATATCATCCTTTCTCGTTAAGGGGTGTTATGACAGAAAATTCGAAAATAATCATCGAATTTGAAACTTTTAAAATTTTAAATTTTGAACTCAGAGTTTACGAAAATAATCGGAACTCGTACAAAAACATGTTTGAAATTGAAGAATATACTTATTATGTTAAGTTAACTATTATGTATAGCCAAAAAGTAAAAACAGATAAACATATATGATCTATGTTGGGACAAAATGTTATTTTTTTTTTATTTTAATTAAAAACTAGTTTGTTGTCAATCTTGTGTTTGCAAATATTAGGATGTTTGTGTTCTGAGTTATATAAAACCAACATGAATTAAGACAACCACATAGGTATGTATGTCTATTACATGAAACCCTTAGCGGTCTTTGCTGCCACCACCCATTGAAGTTAAAGACGGTGATGGAATGGTTATGACATCTCTTGGCTAACCTTGGTGTTAGTAGGTTATTCATTGACCGAATGATGAGCCACTTTTAGTGTTCAAATCTGAATACATTGTTGCTAATTGAAGCCTATTAGTATACTTTATTAATATACATGGACGTTAGCAACAACATAGTTTTTTTGTTATTCCATATTAGCCACCAATAGTGCAGTTCTTGCTTATTTCATATTACTCAACATTCTTTTATTGTTCGTGCTATTTACTCCTTTATCTATTTAATATTTTCTCTATTTTTTTCTCCACTGTTTTATTATTTGTTATATTTTTCGTTTTTTCTTAATCGTTGTTTTCTTTTTCTTTCCCTCATCCATTCTCTGTGCAGGCTTCTTAGTTGGGGTTAATTGGGACACGTGTTCATCGTTCTTCAACTGCATCAGCATTGCATGGCCTTTTCTTTCTCTGTGTCGTAGATACTGCCTTTGTTCTCTCGTTGGAGTTCTTTTGGTTTTTTATACTTCAGGTTGTTTTTGCCCAAGTTGAACAGACATCGTTCTTGTGATTAGGTTTGGGGAATTTCTCTTACAAGGTGAGTTTTCTTCTGTTTTGTATGTTTCTATCTTTCCTAACCGATGAGTTTTTACATTATGCGTTCCTTAAATTTGTTATGAAAATCCAATAATGTTTATGTATATCTTACTTTGTTAATAACTCAAGTGAAAATGTGTTGTTCGTGTGTCGACCCAAAAGATAAATATTCATTTTTTTTTTTTTTGAAACAAATGATAGATGTTTAGAAAATATATCCCTTAAATGCAACTTATATTTGTCATTAAATAAATATACGAGTTGATTAAATTTAGTTATATGTGTTGGTTACATTTGGTAATATACTATGTAATATGAGCATTAATTTATAACAAAGTCCTTAATTATATCAAAATTATTCTATCGAAATAATTATCTACATATTACAACTCAAAATGATTATTTACTTGTCACAACGATTTTACTATGAGAACAAGTTAGGCCGAAATATGTAAATTTAGTAGTAGAATAATGGATGTTTATGTAAATCGTTCTATAAAATTTGTCATTAAACAGTGCCACTGTCTAATAGTAACTATTGGTTTGATAATAAATCACGATTCCAACTTTCTTTACTTGTATTTGTTTGGTTGTTAAAACATAAACACTTAACTGGTTAAATACGATAAATTAGATTTTCCATAAAACAAAGACGTTGAATGAAAAAAATAAATTGTAACGCGTTTGTTGTGAAATCTTACTTTTAGTTTTTATTAAAACATTATATATAGAAATTTTATGATTTGTGCCAATGGTATCCAAATCGAATGCAATTTTCACTATCATAAGTGAATATTTGAACCTCACAACTCTTGTATGAAATTTAAAACCTATACAAAAAGAATGAAACACCCACCAAAAAAGCTCACATATTAAATTCTCACCTTAAACGTTCAAGTACAAACTCAAATCTACTAAAACAGATAGTTCAACAAACTGAACAAAAAGGGTCAAAATTTTAACTAGAAACAAGAACCAAACATAACCCTAATTTATAATCTCCCTTACCAGCCAATCAAGACTAGGGTATGCAAAATACAGAACAAGAAAAGAAGGAACAGCAAACAGAATTGTAATCAGAATATACACAGCCAAGATGATCGCACTTGCAGGAATCGCATAAAGCACAATAAGCAGAAATATAAACACCAATGGAAACTTAGCTGTCAAGTGAACAAAAAAGATCAGTGACTTACGGATCGAAGACTGCAATCTTTCAGAGTTTGAATGGGTCCCACTAGCATCTTGATTATTATGATCAGACTCACGCGTACACGGGCCCACGGCGGAGCTCCCGCGGGTAGCCGCCCAACCACGGTTCCATGACCAGGCGGCTACTGGCGGCAGGTGGTGGTCCGGGCAGGAGGAATGCGACTTGATTCTGTCACCATTCATGCTTTCAACCATCCATAAAAGGAAGTAGTTCTTTCTAGGAAACTTTAGGTTTCCTTTGTAAACGAGGCGAAAAGATAGAAGATTGCACCATGGGCAAGATATGAAGAATGGGAGTTGAATTGGGAGAGTTGGGAGTTTGACAACAGCCCATTGGAGGCCAAGAACACAGTTTTTACAGAGGGTGTGACCACACCATAAAACGTAGGGTATGTTTTCTACAATGTTGAAGGATTCCCAACAAATTGGGCACTCGAAACCTTCTTCTCCACTGTTGGTTATGGAGATATCATCATCTGAGCAGTCGGATGAGGGATGATGGGGTCTTGAAGGATTGTTTTTAAGTCCAGAGCTACCAGCAATGGTGTTTGAAGCAAATCCCCACATATTGTTGGATCTTCAGTTTTGTTATCAGATGGTAACATCCATGTCTGCAAAAATGAAGCACAAAATAATCAGTGGTACATAAAAAGTCAAATTTCAATACTTGTAACTGTTTTTAATCTTAACAAGACGGAAGAAAAAACACATTGCATGAACGATTAAAGCAGCGATATTAGCGATCGATCACATCCAGGCTACAAAACATTCATGAAATGTATAACCACAGTAAAAACATATGAAAAAAAAGCCTTACTAATTCTCATGTTAAAAACTAATAAGAACCCTAATTTGGTCACATTTACGCAATCAGAGTGAATGAATGCCGAGAAAATAGTATAATCGAATCAATTGAATCAACATATACATTTTGTTTACCTAATAATCATAATAAGATGAACGCCGGAAGCAGAGAACCATTTCCACACAACAGTCTGTCCGTCTCTTTTCCTCTGGTTGTGTTTCTAAAAGGGTGAGATTTAGAGAGAGAAGAACATCGGCAAAAGGATGTCACGGTAACCAGTTTGCGACCACATGCTTCCAAGTGTGAGGATCAGAATGATCCGGTCATTCGCCGGTTCACCGTTGTTATGTTACACTACGCCGAATGCTTCATTTTGGGCTGGGCTTACAGAAAGAGCCCACAAACAATACTTCTCTTAAATATTAAGGTTACCGAAGACTATAAGGCTACATAAAAACTTTCTTTTAAAAGATATGCCTAATATTTTTCCATCATCATTTCATAAAGGAAATACAATTATATATATATATATATATATATATATATATATATATATATATATATATATATATATATATATATATATATATATATATATATATATATATATATATATATATATAATTGTATTTCCTTTATGAAATGATGATGGAAAAATATTACACACAACAAAATGGAGTTTTGTCACTAGCGCAACAGTCAATGCAATCTTCAATCCACATACATGTGCATGCCTCATTTGGAGTGGAAGTTTTGTTATTAATTCTTTTTCATTGCCAACCATTTTAACTGGTTTATCAACTTCAATTCTAAACATTGTAATAACACACAAAATATAATTATTGTGCATGTGTGGTTCATTCATGTATATAGTGATTATGTTTTGAAATCCTTAAGTGATGTATAAGTGTTTGTTATTGAGAGGATTTTTACAAATGTTACTACATAGCTATAGTGAACAAGTCCTATCATACCTTCGATTTTCAACAAATCGATTAAGTGCTTAACGAGTAATTCAGTAGTAAACTTACATAAAACGACTGAAATTTGGCATTTTATTATCTTTAATTAAATCAACCACAGACTACAAACAAGCACTCATCATGAGTCGATCTGCAATGATAAACAAATTCAAAAGTACACTTCTAAAATAGAAAACCAAAGTTACATTGTCTTCCTTCCGAGCTTACCCAAAACATTTATCACCACTAAGAACAACACCTAATCTACAGCCCCAAAAAACACAACTTACATCAACCAAAGAACTCCTAACAAGGTTTAGTTCTTCGATTCTTTGCTCAATAAGTACTTTTTAAGAACATCCATAACTGACCCAAAATCAGCCTTCACATTCACAGGTGGATTAGCTAAGCTGCAAGCCATTTCTGGAATGGCTTTGGAATGGTAATCGATCTTGGATTGAGTAAACTTTAGCCCATGTGCAGTGCTCACCACAACTGTCCTATCAGTAGGACGAATCACACCACTGTTTCTAAGTTTGTCCAAAGCAGTTAAAGCAACACCAGTATGTGGGCAGATGAACATCCCAGTTGAATCAGCTTGAGCCATGGCATCCATCAGTTCTTCTTCAGTAGCTTCTTCAACAATCCCATTTGAGTTTTGGAGGGCATAAACAGCACGATCTATTGAAACAGGATCACCGATCTGGATAGCAGAAGCGAAAGTAGTTTTTGCTTTCACTGGACTAAAATCAGTCCATCCGGATTTATAATGGAGGTAAAGAGGATTTGCGTTTGCAGCTTGAGCACAAACAAGCCTTGGAATCCTGTCGACTAATCCCAATTCTTTACACATTTGAAATCCTTTGTAGAAAGCATAGATGTTACCCAAATTCCCACCGGGAACAATCACCCAATCAGGTACTTCCCAATCGAATTGTTGTAAGATTTCAATCGCGGCTGTTTTCTGCCCTTCTATCCTCAAACTGTTTAACGAATTAGCCAAATAAATCGGTAGTTCAGAAGTTACTTCTCTGACTAATTGCATGCAACCATCGAAATCGGTATCGAGACTCAACACGAACGCTCCATTTGCAATGGGCTGAACTAATTGCGCCATTGAGATCTTATTAGCGGGCAAGAAAACGATACTTGGAATACCTGCAGATGCACAGTAAGCGGATAGCGCAGCAGAAGTGTCGCCGGTGGATGCACAGCCGACTCCGACCACCGGACGATTCATTTTACGCAGCCTATTCACTTGGCTAACCAAAACAGTCATACCTAAATCTTTGAAACTACCTGTATGGCTAATACCACAGTGTTTTACCCACAAATCGTTCATACCCAGATGCTGTTTGCCATAACGCTCAGCCCAAAACATATTAGAGTTACCTTCAAACGCGCTGACGATATCATCGGAATCAATCTCCGGTAACACCCATTCTTTCTTCGACCACACACCTGACCCATATGGCCAGTTTGTTTTCCCGATTCGTCCATCAAAAAGGTTTTTCCAGTAATTTCCATCAAATTCCTTTAGGGCTTCCATATCATGTTGGACATCGAGTAGGCCACCGGAGCGGGATCGGTAAACAATCTCATCAAGCGAGTAGGATTCCGTGCACCCAGGATCGGCGTTGAATGGGACGTATTTGGCAGAGAAGTTATTCGGTTCGGTGGAGCAGCGGCGGTGTGCTTCTTGACGGATGTTTTCATCTGCAGGGCGGCGATGGGATTTGATGACTGGCGTTGTGTCGACTGATTTGTCCGAAGATGAGATTGTAGCCTTGATTGTAATGAATCTAGGGCTCTTGTTGATGGTCCTGGGGTTTCGTTGTTGGGGAGAGGAGAAGAAAGGTGAAGATCGGAGAAGAGAGGAGGCCGCCATTGGAGGAGGTGGAGATTAGGGAACAGTGAAAGTGTGCGGCGAGTTGGTTGTTTTAGGGCGTGGACTGTAAATTTATTTAAGATATGTGGGCTGTTGAGTGAGTTGAAAAGTCCAAATTTGCAGCCTTTGTAGGAAAAAAAATTCAATGTGTTGATATTTTATAAATCAAGTCGATCGAAAATTTCATTTTTTTAAAATCAATCTAACTAATAATGTTATTAAGTTTTAGTTATTTTTAATATTTGGTGCATATGTGAGGAATTTCTGAAAATCTCTAGAGTTTGTTTTGTAAAAGAACTTCAACCTACGGTGTTTAAAATATTATGAAGAGACTTCCATTTAATTTTATTTGTAGTTTAAAAAAAAAAAACTAGATCTAAATGTTGACCAATGGTTTTTAATTTTGAATATGATTAAAAAAAAATAAACAAAGAATAATGATTACATATCTATT
Organism: Lactuca sativa; assembly: GCF_002870075.4. NCBI lineage: Eukaryota > Viridiplantae > Streptophyta > Magnoliopsida > Asterales > Asteraceae > Lactuca > Lactuca sativa. The sequence goes on along the minus strand of NC_056627.2, from coordinate 49,391,534 downwards.
TCATTAATATTTTCAAATCTAAAGATTAAAGTTGGTTTTTCCGTTATCTCAAAACTCTCTCTCGAGTACTATAACAATAGACTCACAAATGTCATAATTTTGTATTTTTAATTTGTTTCTCATCACATGTTTATATAAATGGAGGTATACTTGAATATTAGATTATGTTAGGAATTTAAGAAATCTTGAATCCATTTCAGAAACTCAATAATATAAATATGATAAGTGTTTATCTTCTTTTATAGATAAAATCGGTTCATAAAAATAGTTTAAATAACTTATTGATAATAAATCGGTTAGTAAAATTGATCATTAGAGTTTAATTTTCGTTTAAGACAGATAAAATTAAAAATAATTTAAGAATAATTAGATTTCCTATTAAAAAATATAAATTATTGTATTTTGTACATTATAAAAACAATTTAGATTTATTTACGTTGCCATAAAGAATATGCGTTAAAACTATAGGGTCTTATTCAAATTTATTGAAAATTTAATTGTGATTGGGATGGATGTAGACCTGACAATGGAGCGGGTTTTGACCTTGATTCTCTCCAAACTTGTGCAAAGTTAATGGGTTTGGATCATATTTTATGATTCGTTTACCTGTTAACGACCCATACTTGTTAACCATTTTATTAAAATAGCCGGATATGGATCACTATCGATACGATATATGTATGACCCGTCTCATCTAAAATTTTAAAATATAAATTCATTATTTATAAGTTATACATTTATCAATCATCGATACAATGTTTAGTACAAGACTCGAGGAGTTTGATTGTTCCCCTTCTACTTTCCAATTCCTAATGGTCGAATTCTAGTCGACTCCCAATGCAAATAACTATGTGAAATCATACAAGTTTGCAATAGTAGACATTTGTTTTGTTTTGAAAATGTTATTTATTAAGCTGTAATTGAAGTTTATTTTGGAATGAATGTTGTCTAATTTTACTTTTTAGTGATTCATGTTATATATGTTGTAATGCATAATTATAACTAAATCGTAATATTATAAATGGATCAGGTAAAAGGGTTGAAAATTCGTTGATCCGATGGATAAGCGTATGAGTTTAATTATTCAAAACCCTACGGGTTACGGGTCGGGTTTGGATCAACATTTGAAACTTGCTTAATGAATTTGGATCAAGGCCGACCCGTTCCAAACTCGTTCCATTGTCAGGTCTAGATGAATGTAGTTCGAGGGATGATATGAGGGTTTTTTTAGTCTAATCTACTTGTAAATTATTCTTTAATTTCAAATTCAATTGTAATCGAGATGAATGTAGATATGAGTTGTTTTTTTATTTTTTTATCGGTAATTCAAATCTAATTCTAAATAATTATTTAAATTCATTTATGTTTTAACCCTCTATCTCGAAGAGAGAGAACAACACCTGATATAAGTGGTCTAGAACCTCTTTGGTGGATGATATGAGGAGTTGGTGGGATTGAGTTTGAGGTTTTTTTTTATCAAAATTAAAAAAGATAAATTAATAAATAAATAAATAAATAAAATCATCATAAAAAGCACATATTTCGAATTTGTCATGATTTTCAACATGAACCTTCTTTATAGAATTTTGCATCTTTACTATGCATTTGCGGTGGACGTAAGTTGGATATGGAAATACCAGTAGCTGCTTGAGGAAGATGCCTAAGGCTTTATGGTATACTCATAACAATCATCTTCGTGGTCTATGTGGCTACGAACAAAAAATGTGAACACCACCCCATACTCTTAGTGGTGGCTGGTGGTGGAAAAATTTGTGGTCAAATGTGGTGGGGTAACGGACAACAACATCCAATAAATTTTTTTTTTCTCTCTATCTCTCTCTACCTCTCTCTACATTTTAATTATTTAAAAAATATATTTTTTTTAATTTAAAAATAAAAAAATAAGAAGAATATAGTGGTGGGTATCCCATAAATTTAATGATTGAATGTGGTGATGATGTGTCACCCACCACTATAGTGGTTAGTAGTAAATATAACCGGTTGCATATCTCAAAGACCACTACATGCGAAAATTAATTTGCATTCTTTAAAGATGAATGTTTGATTTGCTTTTTTTTTTTCTTAATAAAAAGTTACTTGGTTACGATGAAACAGTGACTTCTTGATTTTGTGGCTTTTATTTTTTTATGTTTATTTTGTATATTTAGACCACAAAATCATATATGGTTATCTCCTCAACCGTACCATCATGACTATTAGTAGACGCTTTATGTATTAAATATAAAAGAAATGGAAATTTTCAAAAAACTCTTAAAATTTTAGTTTAATTTATGAAAAAAATTCAAAGTAATTTTTGTTTACAGAAAAGCACAGAATACCGGCTAAAACTTTGGAAAAACCCTTTTTGGCAGGTTTCGTAGATTTAGCCTGTCTTTTTTCTTTAGTTTGCTCAAAATATTAGAACTTTTCTAAAAATTACCCGACAACCAAAATATTAAGACTTTTTTGAAAATTACTATGAAATTAATGGATATTATTATTAACAAATCATTTATAAACATAAAAACTATTTTTTATTATAAACAAATGAAATACATTTGTTGCTAATTTCTAGGAATAGAATGATCGACTATGTACTTCTCTATTGTTTGTTGACCACTTTAAAGTCTCTATGTTCTTCCTATGTATCGTTGTGGGTGTCATAATGAGAAGTACTTTGTTAGGCGTGACTAGTACAAGAGTTGATAATATTTATTAATACATCTCTCCATCATATCCACAACAATGTATACGAAGAACGTAGAGAGTTTGAGTGGTCAAGAAGCAATATAGGAGTACTTAGACCACCAATTTATTTCTAGAAATTAGCAACAAATGTATTTCCTTTTTTTATAATAAAATTATTTTTTATGTTTATAAATGATTTGTTAATAATAATATCCATTAATTTTATGGTAATTTTTAGAAAAGTCTTAATATTCTGGTTATCAAATAATTTTTGGAAAAATCCCAACATTTTGAGCAAACTAACGAAAAATGACAAAATACCGGCAAAATCTGCAAAACCGGCAGAAAAGGGTTTTTTCGGAGTTTTAATTGGTATTCTGTGCTTTTCTGTAAACAAATTTTAGTTTGAGACTTTTTCATAAATGTCACAACTAGAAATTTTGTGTCTTGTAATCACAATACTTAAGTAAAATGTTGAATCAAAAACTTAAGAGCATGTGTGATACCTATTATTATGACATCAAAAACTTCAATCAAATACATCATACAAATACTACAAATAGTCATCAAGCAATTGGAAATCCTAGAAGTTCTTGTTAGGTCCATTTTGGACTAGGACTTCCTTATTGGACTCAATGGACCAATAAGCTTCAAATTTGACTATCATGGGCTTAGAACCCTTATATGGGCTCTAATTGGACCCACATTAATTTATTTCAATATTATGGGCCATATTGGGCCTAGAATGAAATAAATTAAGAGTGTTGAACCATGATTAACCTAAACTAGCCCAACAAAGTGTTAAAATCATATTATTATTTTTTTTGGTCAACCTCATCAAACCTAACTCTAAATATTGGGCTTAGGGGCATTAAAGCCCAAAACTCTTTTTTCTTCCCAAAATTTCGGCCCAAGACAAGCCCAAGAGGAGGAGTTGACTATTACCATGCCACCTCATTTTTATCTTTGGGTTCTCCATGCAACATGTCCCATATTTCCATGTATGTATCACTTCATGTTTCTCTCTCTCTCTCTCTCTCTCTCTCTCCTTTTTTTGGCCGTGAGCAACACACACACACACATTTTTCATCACTTTCATCTAGCAACACTCTCCAAAAACCCCTCCACTTTCTTCACTAAATTTCGAAGATTCAAGAGCTTCACAAGGAGAATCCTTCACTAAAATCATTAGCTAGGTAAGTTAATGCTTGGATCCATACTTTAGACTTCTTCTTGTATTCAAATTCCTCTTCTTAACTCATGAGAAATCATGAACTTGTGTCTTAGAAACACCTCAAGGCCGAGATCTTCATCAAGAGGTGCTAGGGCCAAAAATCACCAAACTTTCTTCCATCTTTTCTTCAAAAACCGAAACTACACCCTAAGGTGAGCTTCATACTCCCTATTTTTCTGTTTTATAAGTTTTGGGGGGGGGGGGGAATACAAGCAAAATGTGTAGATCTATATGTTGGATTAGTGTCTAAGTCCATAACTATTTTGGTATGTACTTGACCCGATGGTGCATGGTCCTTTTGGGTTGCCTTCACCAAAGCAACTTGATTGGAGAAATAAATAAAGAGAGAGAGGTTATTATGATTTATTAATATGTTATAAGAATAATATATTAAAGGATAAATCATATTTGTTTAATTAATATTGGTCAATAATTAATTAAGAATTAATTTTGTGATCAAGTGTAATTAATTAAACTAGAGGGGCTGAATTGTAATTATGTGATAGTTACAAAATAAGGTAAGGATTATCTTATATATATAGTGAACGAATTTGAGGTGTAAATCCCTTAGAATTCGACTAGGATAAAGATTTCTAGGACTTATCTTATGGTTGCTTGGTGGACAAGCAACTAGATAAGGATAAGGACTAAAACCCTAATCTTTACACCTATATAAACCCCCTAGGGCTTAGGAATTCGAAAAACCCTTTCCAAGAGGTCCTAAGGACGAATTCTAACCTCCCTCCTCTCTCTTTATACCTTCTCCACTTGCTTATTGTAAGCCATTAGAGGAGTGACACTTGTGACTCTCAGCTTTCCAAGGTCAATTCAAGGAGGAATTGGATTGTTATTGCTATATAACAATCAAGGTATGTTCTTAAACCTAATTACATGTGAATTCCGATTTCCATATGCTAGAATTAGGGTTCAAAGTCTTAGATTCAAAGTATGTACAATAGAGAAACCTAGATCCAAGCTTTAGGGTTTGTATGAGCACATAGGATGTCTTATGACCTAAACCCAACACTATATGTATTTGTATGCCTTGTATGATTTCTATGCTTATATGTGTGTTTTTGTGTGATTATGATGTTGGATCTAGTCATAAGCCCCTAAAAATCAAGATATACTTTATGTTAAATGATACTAGCATCAATTATATTTCTACATACAAAGTATTTCAAGGAAAATAGCTAAGTGGCTTAATAACATCCTCTTTGGGCTAAAAACTCATTTTTTGGACACAAAATGTTAAAAAATAAAGTTAAAGGGCCCAAAATGACATATTACGTATTCTGATGGATGAGAAGAGTCAAAACAGTTTCAATGAAGTATTTTCTGGAAATATACTCTTTTGGAGGGTTAAAAATATAAATTTCAAGCTTAATGGGCTAAAAATGTCCTTTTTGGCCCAATAGGGCCCAATATGCGAAATTTTCTGTTTTGAAGGGCCAAAACTGTATTTTTCTGCAAAACAGTGGACTACTAGTGTCCCAAGTCCTTTTCTAAGGTTAAAACTGCTTCTCATAATTAAAAAGGACCAAAGTTGCAAAGATTTTCCAATTTGGGCCAAAAGTGTAAAATTGCGAAAAAGGAAGGTTTTAACCGAGAAAACTGTATTTTCAGGGACTAAAACTGTTTTCAACTAAAAATGTGCTGAAAAATATCAATTCCAATAAGTTTTGATGTTAAAATACCAAGAAAAATAGTTTAAGGACTAAACCGGAAATTTATTTATGCAAAGGGTTGAAAAAGTAAATTTACAAAATAAAGAGGGGCTGAAAACAGAAAAATTTCAATGCTAATTCGATACATCCGTTGTGATCAAATATTGGCACCGCGACTACCGACGAAATACAATACACAACAATACCAAAATCGTTGTTAAACGAATTGATTCGGTCTCGAATCAATAACAACCCGAAACTACTAACACGACGATAACTCGATTCATACAAGTAACATTGGGAATTCAATACACACGTGAGAGTGCACAGACGTCTACGCACCATCTTTGGGCCCCAAAGTGTAAAATCTTGTTTGTTGGGCCTAACTAGCCCAATGACTTGATCTTTAGGCCCGAAGACTTCAACCTTACGAGTTGTTGGGTCTTACATGATCCAACACAACGTAAAAGGACTTTCAATGGCTTTTATACTATTGGTCCCCAAGGGTCCTTTGGTACTGCTAGTAAAGTCGGTTATTCTAATGCGAGTCGGGTCAAGGGCCCTTCGCACTCTTTTTATCCCCAACCGACTAACGGAGTTATCGAGGTCTTCGTGCCCTCTTTCTCTTCGGATGTGGGACTACAAGAAGTCAGGGCGGTTGGATTACGTGAATAGTACGGACGACGCCTACGGGATCGTTAGTATAGTTGTAAACTGGTCGTTTGCGTAACGCGTGTTTATAGCAATTCACCATGCGCAATAATCCGACGTCGCCTGGAATCAATGACTTCACATGCCGCGATAGTACAACAACTACATGGAATTCAAAGTGTTAGGAAAACATCGGGTTTTCCTAGGGTTTTTCAATGCATACGATTTCGAAATGTATACAAGTTTAATGAACAATTTTTACAACTACAGAAACAAACAAGCATACTTATGGATCTTCACAAACTTTTTCATAAACTCTTTTCAGAAAATATCGGATTTTCTGGTAGTTTTTCAAAGCAATACAAAACGTTGTTTTTCAAATACCGCTTATGAACTCACCAACATTTCATATGTTGACGTTTTTCAAAATACTTGTATTCTCAGGTAACAAGTAAACCGAAGGAAAAATGTACTCAGTGATGGCTTGCAGTTTGTTTATCTATGAACCGAACAATTTTTTTTTTTTTGGGAATGTAATGCTAAGACAATGTACTCAGTGTAAACTTTATCAGTTGTACTATATTAATGCATGGTGACGAATGATGTTATGTTTCATATATATTCAATGTTATGGTATTCAATGAAGTCACGACAGCCCCCTCAAGTTTTGGAATTTAAATTTTGATTAAATAGTTTAATTTTGATGTATATTTAAATTCGAAAACCTAATGTGTTGAAATGTTTCAAAACTTGCCCTCAAGTTTTGGAATTTAAAAGTTGATTAAAAGTTTAATTAGGAATGTTAAATTCTAAAACTCTAGTATAGTTTTGAAAAAGTTCAAATCACACCCTTATGGTTTTATTAATTAATTAAGGTGTATAATTAAAAGAGGTTTAATAAATCCATAAAAGTTTAGGTTTACAATTTAATTGAATTAAAAGCATAATTGTTAAATTAGACCACCTAGTATTTTAAAAGTATAAAATACACCCTATATTATATATAACATTAAAAGTCTAACATTATATATATGTATGAGTAAAAGTCAGTCTTACCGTTAGTAGGTCTCATTCACGAAGCTAGTCTATAAGGGGTGTTTAAGGAAATTGCCTATAAAATGGCGATTGAATGGGTATCCACTCTTACCCACCGCACTCTTGACTAGTGGAGGGTCGTTAGCCGAACGGGTAGGATAGGACGAAACCTTCCATTATAAGTATAATAAAGTATATAAAAGTAACTAAATGTTTTCATAAAATTCTCAATCTTAGTTACTTAGGCAAAAATGAATTGATGCAATTCCATGAAATTACACTTTGTGCCCTTGCGAAGACGTTAGTGGAGCGTGTGTGGTTTACCGGCACACTAAATGGTTCTAAGCAAATGTAGCAAAGGGTGACTCAATGTTTGTCATAGTTCGGTGGAGCGTGTGTGGTTTACCGGCACATCGAATAGGTGACTGTAACATGTGAGTGCACCATGTAAGTTTGCATGGTTATTCACACCCGCTTTGTGATCGTCGGCATCCCAGTCACAAACAAGAGGGGCATATCGAGATTTAAACATGCCATTGAAAGTTCAATGAATCTCAAAGGATCTAGGAGTTTTCATAGGTTTAAAACTTAAATTTCTTTTTCGTTTTTCGTGGTGGAAATTAGTGAATCGTCATTCACTTACCTTCAAATATTCTGCAATTAGGGTTACGACATCCCTCTCCCGAGCCCTACCGGTCATGGTGAGACGATTACAGGACACCGGCGATCTTGCTCAGGGCACTGCTGATCAGGTACGCCAGCTGTGGACTAGGGTCGAGCGTGCGGAACAGGAGACACGTGACGTCCTTCGGGAGTTTCACATGAGGCAGGTAAGGTGGGAGTCTCGACTTCAGGACGCTGAACGATTGGTGGCCCGTCTTCAGGGAGCATCCACATCCTCGGCACCACCTCCGGACGCAGCTCATCGCGGTTAGGGATAGACTTATCTTAGTAGGTCATTAGGAATTATGCTATGTACCCCGACTCTATGTTTAAGTGACTACACTACTCATAGAGCCGTTATGCTGTCGAACTGGTGTCACTCATGTATGCTCTTACGAGCAAAATTTTCTTGTATCAAATGCGGATAATATTAATAAACTTTTATGTGCTTTGTTATGATATTACAAATTGCTATGTGTTGAGAAGTTATGATTGTATGCCCAATGGTAGTAGTGTCTAAGTTCGTACCATGCACCTAGTTAGTAGGATCACAACCTCACAGAAACCACATACACTCAACATCTTTCCGTTTCGTGACAGAAAGATGCCTCTCCGACCTACTCGCGGAAACCCAGGACCAACTCCACCCGAAGTTGACTCCACTGCATTCCAGGCAGCCGTGTCTGCTGCGGTCACCGCAACTATGGCACAACTCCATCAGGGGAATAATGGAGGAGGCAACGGGCAAGGGGCAGGGAGTTCGAACAACTGGATGAATCAAGGACCTACCAAAACATGTACCTACAAGGACTTTACGAACGCCAAACCACGAACTTTTAACGGCACTGGAGGAGTGATCGCCCTGAAGCGATGGATCGAGAAGGTGGAGTCGGTATTCGAGATATGCGATTGCCCTGAGCAGATGAAAGTGAAGTTCGCGGCCTGCACTTTTGTGGATCAAGCACTCACCTGGTGGAACGGACATGTGGAAGCCATGACGCTCCCTGTAGCCAACTCTATGCCGTGGGCGGAGATGAAAGAAATGTTAATGGCTGAGTACTGCCCACGAGGGGAGATACAGAAGATGGAGCAAGAGCTATGGAACCTCACTGTGCAGAATGCGAATATCGATGTCTACATATCAAGATTTAGTGAACTATCTCTGTTGTGCCCGGGTATGATCACCTCGGAAGGAAAGAAGATTGAGCGATTCATCTGGGGACTAACATCACCAATTCAAGGGAATGTGATAGCTGTGAACCCTGAAACATTTGACAGTGCAAAAAGATTGGCAAAGAAGCTGTATGACCATAACAACAAGAAGGGCGAGAAGCCAGTGGAGGCTGATAAAAAGAAGGAAGGTGATGGCAAGAAGGGAAAGAACAATAAGAGGAAGGGGCGCCAGGGCCCCGAGACCTCTAAAAAGCAGCAGACAGTGGCGGTTAACGCTGTCACCGCACCTGTATTCTTATAGAATGAAAGTTTTTTAAAAAATGACTTACTATAAAGCTTGTATTCTTATAGAATGTGGCAAAAGTTCAACAAGTGACATTCTGTTTTTATAGAATGTGACAGTAAAAAATGTTTTTTCTTTATTTTTGGACCTTAGATTCTTCAATAATATTAATAATAGATGATTATTCTTTAAGAATGTTGTTATTCTTCAACTCATCGTTCAAAAATTTGTTATTCTTAAAAATGTTCATTCAATCAGAATATGTAATCTGTCAAAATTTGTATTCAATCAGAATATGTATTCTATTAGAATATGTATTTTAAACTCTTGGTCCATATTTATTCCTACATCCACACAGTACTTACCATCCACATTATAACCTAGCTATATATATATATATATATATATATATATATATATATATATATATATATATATATATATATATATATATATATATATGGAAAGGATCAAATGAGAACACCCAAAAGATTGAGAACGCGAGAACAGTTCTGGACCAATCAATATATAAATGGCATATTAGTAATTGTATAATTTAACTAATTAATAAGAACTGAAACACAATTAATTTTTTCCTATAATCATGGGATCTTATCATCTAGTTTCCACAATTATCAAAATCGAATTAAAACAAATCAACTCGTATCTCTTATATTGAATTGTTTGGTATATCTTCTTAATTGATTATCTATTCCAAAAAGTAAGATGCTCTCTTTTCATTCTGGTTGATCGAATTCAAAAACATCTTGTTTGATTTTCCCCCAAAAAATAGGATTTAAACTATTCTCTATTTCTATTTATTAAAATATAAAAAATAAAAGATATTTTTCACTGATTACAATAAGATCTTTGAAAACATGTATAAATTATGATGGTGGTTTCATACAAGTTCATTTGTTGCTTTTTTTAGGGACGAGATATATGTTTGTATTTTTGTTTATCTATATTCTATTTTATAAGAATAAAATTTATTTCATGTAATTATATTTATAAATGACTGAGAACGTTAAAATTTTCCTTCACATTTAGTGATGATTGGATTTTCCTTCAGTATAATACAATATGTATCTATTCATCTATGATTACAATTTAAAATTTCCTTAATTCTCATGTATACAATTACAACAACTATTACATGGATAGAAACATTCATGTTTTGCTATCATCATCAATTACCATCTTTAATTTCAACAAAATGAATAGAACATAACAATACAATTGAATGGTTAACATAAATGTTCAAAAAATATTTAGCACAATAATATTTATACAATGCAATATTCATTGATGAATATAGCATCAACGAAATTTCTTTGACAAAATTGTTTTTGAGACCAATTTCATATACGCATTCATACACTTTTATTCGTAAATGAATACGACTTTAAGAATAATATACGTTCATATATTTATATCCATTCAATCATATTACGCATGAATAAAACTAAATTTATAAATTACTGATGCAATTTCATGCAAAGATGATTAATGGGTTCAAAATCTTATTCATGAATGAAGAGAGCTAGATTTATAAATTGAGGACAAATTTCATGAATGAAGAGAGCTAGATTTATAAATTGAGGACAAATTTTTTTTCGTAGATGATTAATGAGTTATTCATTGATGAATAATATTTTTTTCAGCCCACTACAATAGAATAATTATTCTTCACTGTGAGCTAATATTCATAGAAACAACAATAAAGATACGTCTTGTTTGAAATATATATAATATGTATTCATTGGAAAAAAAAATTATAAAAACAATAGGTAAATAAATAATTTATTTTGGGGGTTTGGGTTAAAGTCAGATAGGTATGAGAGAAAACAATCATCAATGATGAAACCTTCATTATCGATGCCTGACATCTACTTTTTTTTTTTTTTACTTCGTTTTACTTTCATCACTAACAATTGTGATCCTTCTCTGGTTACATTGGTACTGTAAGATATTCATAGCAAATATAAGAAAAAAATGAGGATGAATTGTTGGGCTTTAAGTGTTAGATAATGATTACCAAATCGTTCTTTTTCTTCTTGATTCGATGCATGCCTGGTTCTAAAATGAAAAATAGATGTTACTTTCTATAATCATTGATAAAAACATGGAATTTAAAATTTTGATGCATCTGCTAATCCATCAGGAGATCTATAATCGTCAATTAAAGAAACAATGATCATGCGATGGTCGACGATGGTTGCGAATGCCTGTATTAAGCGATCGACGATGGAGGTTGGCGGAAGACGATGAAGGCAAACGGTGGTGAGACGTGATGGAGAAGAGGAGATAATGTGAAGAAGGTGGGGGTATGCGGTCGGTGCTCTAAAAAAAATAAGATTAGGGTTTTATGATTAAGTAGAGAGAAAAAAAATGAGGAATAAGATTATCATACCTAAATTATAAGAATTTATATTTAATTAAATTATATAGATTTCCTATTGTACCCTGCTGGCCATTTCAAAGTTACATATTTAGCACATCAGTATTATAATTCACATAAATGGTCCGGTTAATAATAGCCCTAAATCAATTATTTATAAGGTTGTGATGTGTTCTCGCGTTCTCAACATTTCAGGTGTTTTTATTTGATGTTATATATATATATATATATATATATATATATATATATATATATATATATATATATATATATATATATATATATATATATAATTTATGGTTGAATGAGGTGGATTGTGGAATGAATAATTGGTATTCAATGAAGTAAATTATAGTGGAATGTAATGTTGAAGTTCAATGTGATATGAATATATGAATATCAAGTTAAGAGTCTTTGAGTGTTCAATTGGAAAATTGAACTTTTTAATATAAATCGATTAACAAAGAAATAACTTTTTTTAAATATGTTTTTTTCCGAATTTTGTGGAGTTCAAACAGTTATAAGAAAAAGAAATCATAAATTGTATAAAATATAGAATGATAAAATTAACAACCATTAAACTCTATAAAATTGAGTGCATTTTGGATGTCCTAAGAATTGACAAATCATGACAAAACATGAAAAGAAAACATGCATTTCTGAAAGAAATCTTGATATGTTGGTGAATGACAACTATGACCATTTAGTATAACATAAAACTAGGAAACAAAACAACACCAAAACATATATTAGATTTATTCTCTCATACCCTTTTCTCAATTCTCTCTTGTAGGCCCCATTAATTTCATATATCTTGGCCCATCATATGAAAATAATATTAAAGGACCATACAAAACTAATCGAGAATGGGGTATTTCTGGGCATTCTTGACAATCTTGGATAGAGCAGCTTGGCCAAGATCAAGGCCACAAACATCAGCAAGCTGAACCAGATACAACAAAACATCAGAGAGTTCTTCCTCTAAATGCTCCTTGTCATCATCGCTCCAGTTTGGCAAACCTCTCTCCACTTCTCCTTTCCATTGGAATATCTCAGATAACTCTCCCACTTCCCCTACCTGCCATCGATCCATTAGAATCACCAATCATCTACAAATAATTTTCTTGTAATATACTTGCATTAATGGTTAAAACTTATTTAAGATAATTAAATACATATGATATCGACCAGAAGTTCTAACTAATTACCAAAGCTAAGAGGAGATTTCTTGGGCTGTGGTACTGATCCCAGTTCCGTACTTTAGCAAACTCGGCAAGCCTATCTCTAAGTTCTTCCAGTGAAACATCCTTGAACTTTCTGCAAAGCTTCTGGGGATTCTCCATCTTCAAAGCTCCTGTGTGTATTATTATGCTACTTGTGCACTTCTATTTAAAGCCAAACTCAACAACGTTAGCATGTGAGAGAAAGAAAAAGGATGGGGGAAAAGTGACAAGATGTCACTAACAAGTAACAATTAAGTATCGTTTAGAATCTACACATAAAAATGATGATTTTTTTTGCATTATCTTTATTCTCAATTAAACCGCGGTAGTAAAGATCATAATTTTTTAATAATTCAATAATAAAATAAGATATTTTAAAATGAAATTATAATGTTATATTAAAGCATAACAATTTTAATATTTAATTAATTAGTACTTAGTTTCTAAAAATATATTATTTAAGAAATTTGATAAAAGAAACGTGATTTTTTATAATATAACATGCATTACGAATACCAAAACGCGCGCTATTAACTTGTGCTAGTTCTCGTCACACAAATGTTAATGAAATATTTAAATTCGTTACGTTTTGTATTTTTGTAAACGTTTCATTAGTCAATTTCAGTTTTAATTTTCATTTTCTTTACGCCATTATATCATAGATATTCATCAAAACTAAAACACTATGTGTTTATGTCGGAGAAATGTTGTAGAAAATATGTACAGTTTTACTTTACGGAAAGCTCTAGGCTTCTTTGTCCATCCACCAACTTTCACCCTCTATCCCAACACAAATGTCCCCAGCTGTCTCACTGTTTTATTTATTTATTTATTTGCGTAACACATAGTTATTGGACATATTATAGGGTGTTATAAATAGTAAAATCATGTAGACTGTAGACATATTGAAGACACTGTTATAATACAAGGTAAGGGCTTGTGCAAATTCGAATACCTTAAAAACAGAACGAGGTGTCCCAACTCCTGCTCCTCTACACATGGATGGTGACCAGGATCAACATATGATATATCCTCGATCTTGCGAATCCTAAATATTGCAAATCTGATATGGACTACTATCGGATAATTATGTCTAGAAAAGAAAGATTGATCACATGATGTTAAGTGATAAGGCCAAGCATATGTCGGCAAAAAGACAATATGGCTGTTTATGACCACATGTTTATCCTTCTTGATTAGTGATATGCTTTTTTGGTCTCTTTATATTACTACATGCATCCATATATATGCTTTCATAGTATATATACTAGGTCCCTCACGAAAACATAGGATTGCCAAGTAAGTACGTCAGCAATCCACTTATCCCAAAGTAACTGTGTTAGGTATGAGAGAATAAGTTCCAGTTGATCAGGTATATATGACATGATGTAGATCGGAAGTGAGACTAAATACGAGAAGGTTAAGGTCTTGAGGAGGTCTGCCGTCTGCGTATCTCAACTTAGAGAAAATGGTTCGATTCTTTTTGGTGGGTTAAGGTAAAGCCTCAATTGTCAAGGATTCCTATGTTTCGTAATCAAAGCATAGCTTGATATATACGCAGACAACGGATGAAATTATAAAGATAGCTCTTTTTGCATTAATAGTTACACTCGGATTCCGACAAAGTGTAAAAAGATAAATGAAAATTTGTAAACCGTAACGGTTCATGTCACTGAAAAAACTAACAATATTTTGGGCATGTAAGGGTTTCAAAACCATACATCCTCTATTGAGTTCCATTTTCAACCATTTGGCTCTCCCAGTAAATACGCTAATTAAAAAGAAAAAGATATCACTATATATAAATATAACTAGGTGTTAGATTTTACATGGGTTGATTAGAAAAAAAGTTAAATATTAAAGTGTAAACTTTAAATATTTTTTAAGAATAAAATTTCTTAATAAATACAAAGGAAATGAGAAATAAGTAAGTAATTTAATGAGATATATACAGAAAAGTTTCATTATTTTTAGAAACATTTTAATAAAATCCTAATTTTTTTAAACAAAAAGTCTCAATTATTTAATATTTTGCCAAAATGTAACGACCCAATTTTCACGTTCAAAAATTTCATTTTTAAATCAATACTTTGGAAAACATTTGTGAATAAACATCGTTTGATCCTATCATTTCATAAACATATTTCGTGTCTGAAAACCCAAACATAAAAACAACCATAATGTCAAAGTACAAATCCCAGAATAACTCATGGTGCGGAAAACAATGTGCGTGTATGACGTGCCGCTACCGCTCCAACTCCTTCCCCTTCGAAGAAGAGGTACCTGAAAACAAAACTGCAAACTGTAAGCACGAAGCTTAGTGAGTTCCCCCATCGTACCACATATCATACAATCACATAACATATAATACTGTCATACATATCTAGGTGCCCGACCTACCCCTTCAGTCCTTTCGACCGGACACTGCCTAGCATATCTGGGTGCTGGCCTCCCCTTCGGTCCTTTCGACCAGACACTGCCTAGCATATCTGGGTACCGGCCTCCCCTTCGGTCCTTTCAACCGGACACTGCCTGACATATCTGGGTGCCGGCCTCCCCTTCGGTCCTTTCGACCGGATACTGGGGACTATTTCACCCATACTACTCCCACTATCACATAACATCATAACATGCTAGCACATAAACATATCAAGTAGTAGCAACCTAGATGAGTATCACAAAGACAATCATCTAACCATACAACTCCTACTGGTGGGCCGTCATTATGGTCGTGGACCCACCGCTACTGGAAGGTAACTTAACTCGAAAAGTAGCTGCTGAGAGTCTGCTTGCTAGACGACTGACTGCTGCACAGGTAATCCTCCGTCTATAAATCCATAAACATAGATTCGTCACTCCTAAATACCCTTAGGTCAAATGACCGACCTACCCCAGGTCTAAGGTCAACTCCTTGTCAAAGTCAACTTCCAGCTGACTGGACTCGCCGAGTCATGACACAGACTCGCCGAGTCCCTTTCCTACTATCCCAACACTAACTTATCAAGCCCCTCTTCCACTCGCTGAGTCACCCATAACTCGCTACTTGGGACGGTTGGACCGACTCGCGATCCGACTCGCCGAGTCCCACGAGCAGATCTCCTACTCGATTCCAAATCCTCACCAGAGCATCCATCCTGAGGATTTGGGTTTCTGGGACAATTGCTACACGTTAAATTGCTAACTTTGTGTGCAGCTACGAAGGGTTGGACCTTCTACACTTAAACCCGTCTTAACTCAGTAACAGTTCATATGACTCGCCGAGTTTGAAGAACAACTCGTTGAGTACCAGGCAATCTTTAAAGGACTCGCCGAGTTGTTCATCCAACTCGTCGAGTCTAAGACCATCTTCATAGAACTCGCCGAGTCCACTTTTGGAACTCGCTGAGTCCCTTCCACTCTCCTCCCATACAGACCAAATCTGAGACATGCAACAGTTCCAACCCATAGATCTAAGATCCTAGGGCATGCTTATCACGTAAATTTGCAAACTTTACGTGCATGCATGGCCCTATGAGCTCCAAAAGGCAATTCCAAGCTCTTTATGAGGTCATGCACTCAATAGGGACCTTAATCACTTCAACCATAGAGACTTTACACTTCTAAGATGTCCATAAGGTCCAGGTCTGAAGTCCTTTCAGAACATAGAGCATAAACACATGGAGTTTGAGGTTTTAGGGCTTGAAAACCACTAATTTGGGACAAAAGGGGGATCTAATGAACTAGTGATCAAGGTAGGAACTTTTCTACCTGAATGGAAGCTTCTCACAGTCTAGATTCCAGATCTACCTCCCCTCCTTGCACTCTTCAACCTCCTCCTTCTTCTTCTAAGCTCCAAACTTCCTTCATAAAGCCAAAATCACTCACAAGAACAATATGGGGGCTAGGTTTTCGCTCTACAGCTCTCTGGAAGTGTTAGGGACAAAGGAGGCCAAGTTAGAGCGTTTAAATAGGGTGCAATCACCCGGATTAGGGTTTTTGCCCAGACAGGGTCTACTCGCCGAGTCCACAGCTTAGACCCCGCGTCTTATCCTGCTTCTACTCGGCGAGTTGGTCCTTCAACTCGCCGAGTCCAAGGCCAAAAATGCAAAATTTAAAGAGTTAATTACAAAGAATACGTACCAAGAACCAAGTGCTACAAATCTCCCCCACTTATTTTAGACTTCATCCTCGAAGTCTGCTGCTCGTCCCTGAAACAGCTCGGGGTAGTGCTCCATCATCTCTTCCACCGGCTCCCAAGTCCACTCTGATCCTTTCCGGTGCTGCCATTGCACCTTCACGAGTTCCACCCTCTTGTTCCTCAAATCCTTCGACTTCCGGTCGAGGATCGCTACAGGCCACTCGATGTAATTCAGGCTGCCAGCAACCTGAATGTCTTCTAAGGGTACTACTGCTGAGTCGTCCACCAGACACTTCCGCAACTGAGAGAAATGGAAAGTGTTGTGTATCTGACTGAGTTCGGCTAACAAATCCAGCCTATATGCCACCTTGCCCACCCGGGCTATAACCCTGAACGGTCCAATATACCTTGGGCCCAACTTGCCCCGCTTCCTGAATCGAATGATGCCTTTCCAAGGTGACACTTTCAGGAGGACCATATCTCCGACCTGGAACTCCAGGTCTGATCGACGCTTATCGGCATAACTTTTCTGCCGACTCTGAGCAGTCTGAAGCCTGCTCCGGACCTGCTGAATATATTCTGTCGTCTTGGGCACCACTTCGGTGCTTCCCATGACCCTCTGGCCAACATCTCCCCAACATATCAGGGTCCTGCACCTCCTCCCATACAACATCTCGAAAGGAGGATGGCCGATGCTCGCATGATAGCTATTATTATACGAGAACTCCGCCAACGGAAGGTAGGTATCCCAACTACCTCCGAAATCCAGAACACATGCCCGCAACATATCCTCTAACGTTTGGATGGTCCGCTCGCTCTGACCATCCGTCTGCGGGTGAAAAGCGGTGCTGAAATGCAGACAAGTACCCAACTCGTCATGAAACTTCTTCAAAAACCTGGAAGTAAAACGCACATCCCTGTCTGAAATTACCGACACTGGCACCCCGTGTCGCGCCACTATCTCCCTGATATAGATGTCGGCCAACTTTTCGGCCGAGATGCTCTCCTGAATCGGAATAAAATGGGCGCTCTTGGTCAATCGGTCCACGATGACCCATATTGAATCCACTCCTCGCGCGGTCCTGGGAAGCTTCGTGATAAAATCCATCGTAATATCTTCCCATTTCCATAGTGGGATATCCAACGGCTGCATCTTACTGTGAGGTCTCTGATGCTCGGCCTTGACCTTCCTGCAGGTCAAGCACCACTCCATGTACCATGCCACATCTCGCTTCATGCAGGGCCACCAATAGTCCAGACGAAGATCCCTATACATCTTCGTCGCCTCGGGATGAATGGAGAATCGGGATTTGTGCGCCTCCTCCATCAAGATCTGGCGCACACCTCCGAGGTATGGCACCCACACCCTGCAGTGTAATGTCAATAATCCCCTGCTGTCATAGCTGAAGGAGGAAACCTGACCCACTATACGCTCACTCTTCCGATGTTCCTCCTTCATGGCCTCCTGCTGGGCCTCCCGAATCCACTCCAATAGCGGAGTCACCACTGTCATCCGCATGCAGATATCCCTAATCGGCGCCACCTTACGGCTAAGCGCATCGGCCACCACATTGGCCTTCCCCGGGTGGTAAAGGATCTCACAATCATAATCCTTCACCACATCAAGCCACCGACGCTGCCTCATGTTCAGATTTGGCTGGTCCATCAGGTATCTCAAGCTCTTGTGGTCCGAATAAATCGTACAGCGAACCCCATAGAGGTAATGACGCCAAATCTTGAGGGCGAACACCACAGCCCCCCAGCTCCAAATCATGCATCGGGTAGTTCGCCTCGTAAGGCTTCAGCTGCCTCGAGGCGTAAGCAATGACATGCCCCCTCTGCATCAATACCGCACCCAGACCTGAGATGGATGCGTCGCAATAAACAACGAAATCCTCCACGCCCTCTGGCAGGGATAAGATTGACACCTCGCACAATCTCTGCCTCAACGTCTCAAACGCCGCCTACTGCTCAAGCCCCCATCGGAAGACTACGGCCTTCCTCATTAGCCGCGTCAAGGGTACAACTATCTTGGAGAAATCCTGGATGAATCTCCGATAGTACCCTGCTAATCCCAGAAAACTCTGAATCTCAGATGGAGACTTCGAAACCTCCCACCTCATCACAGCTTCTACCTTGGCTGGATCCACCGAAATCCCGTCCTGGTTGACAAGGTGCCCAAGAAACTGCACCTCGCGCAACCAGAACTCGCACTTGGAGAACTTAGCATATAATCTCTCCCTCCTCAGGGTCTCCAACACCTCTCGTAGATGCCCCTCGTGCTCCTCCTGCGTCTTGGAATAAACCAAGATGTCATCAATGAAAACTATCACAGACCGGTCCAGCATCGGTCTGCACACGCGGTTCATGAGGTCCATGAATGCGGCATGAGCATTGGTGAGCCCAAACGGCATCACCACGAATTCATAATGGCCATAGCGCGTCCGAAACGCGGTCTTCTACACATCCTCCTCTCTGACCCTCATCTGATGGTACCCCAAATGCAGATCAATCTTGGAGAACCAAGATGCTCCCTGAAGCTGGTCGAAGAGGTCATCAATCCTCGGGAGTGGGTAACGGTTCTTCACCGTTACCTTATTCAGCTCTTGGTAATCTATACACATCCGGTGCGACCCGTCCTTCTTTTTCACAAACAGAATCGGGGCTCCCCAGGGAGAACTACTCGGTCTAATGAATCCCTTATCTATCAGCTCCTGCAGCTGTGTAGACAACTCCTGCATCTCGGGAGGAGCCAACCGATACAGTGTGATATGGGCATATTGTCACACCCCCAAACCAAGGATGGCGGAAACGTTCGAGGGTGGAGGACTTCATGTAGAGTATCACAACAACGAGTATAATAGTGCTCAAAGTAAATACAACCATCATAAATATAACTGAAAAAGTTACACCAAAGTATATGTTTACATGATTCGAATCAATTACATTATGAAACAAAATGAACTATTTGACGATTTATCGTCCCATCCTCAAAACGTTGTTGGTTTCCTGTTTTCACTGAATTCCTGAGAATACAAGTAGTTTTGAAAAGTGTCAACACAAAGGTTGGTGAGTTCATAAGAGATTTTATTGGAGAAATAGACCGGTTTCCTTGTAAAAATGATGTGTAGTCATAAATACCAAAAACCGAATGTAGATAGTAATATCGGTACTTATTGAGATAAAAGTGATTTTAAAATCGACATAAAAACCCATTAAAGTTTTATAAAAACCCCGTAAACTTTGTGTATTGTTATATCCTTATGTGAGCCGCTATAATCATACTTAAGACTAATGAACCTGCCACGACGTTTCTCAGGCGTCGAATAACTGAAATGACAATTATCACCCGTAGACCTGCAGGTCCAACTGTAGCTAGCAGCAAGGTGTGGGGTGTCAATCCCAATATAGATCTATATACAACTATCACGTTCTCCATCCGGGAGACTCTGATTATAACGTACAGGATTTTATATTCCGCACGCGGACGTACGGAAAGAGAATGTCTCACAATCTAGATTAACAAGTTTACAAGTTGTATGCGGGAGTGTAAAACCTTTCTGTATGAATGTACCCCTTTTCGTACGTGTGTGTTATGTGATGTATCGAAAACTATACCTATTATAGTTTTATCCAAAACGTTTGTAATATATAAGAACTCTTTTATGAAAAAGCGTTAGGATTATGAAATCCATTAAACTATGCTTATTATAGTTTATATATATATATATATATACATGTTCTAAATGAATGAATAATCTTATCATGAATGACTTATTTTCAGTTTATGGTGATAAAATTTACAACGTATCACATTCAATACTTAGAACTTGACCCTATACACTTTGCTCAACATAATACAAAGTGTTGTAAAAATTACAAGCTGTTAACAAATTTTCAGCCTTCCTACACTGTTTTTGAAAATTTATAGAAAAATCATACGAAGTCGAAAACTAAATCCGTAAATTCTGGGAGTTTCCAAAATGTGTCTAGTTTACTCATAATTTTTATCATGATTTTTAATGACCTGTAACTTAGGTGAAAAAGTCCATAATCACAGACTGGTCCGGATTGGTGTTTGAAATGATAGGCAGTTTTGTAAAAATCACCATAAATTGTAGAAAAATCGTATGGAGATGTGCAAGTAGTCATTTTAAAGCTAAGAAGTGGAACTACATGCACCTAAAACAGTTTTGAAAACTAAAATGTTTAAGGTGTCCAAAACAGTCCGTGAATGGAGTCTAACGTTTCTGATGAAAGCTGTTAGAAAATTTTAGTTATGTTCTTGGTATTTTAACTTGTATTCCCCCCCTAAAAACTTATGAAAACATGAAAATGTAGGGGTATGAACTCACCTTGTGTGATTTCAGTAGATGGGTGTTTGAAGAAGAGAAGTGTTCAACCCAAGAACACTTGAAGAATCGCTTGAAGATTCGAAGCTCTAACACAAATATAATGGAGTTTGTGTAAGATACCCATGATTTGAGTGGAAATAATTGAGATAATCTTAAAGGAAATGGATTATGCTTACCAAAGGTGGAGGAAACTCTCAAGATCAGCCCTTGAATCTCGGGTTTCTAGAGAGAGAAAGTGAGAGAGAAAGGAGTTTGATCTTCTTGTGAAATGAGAACAAATGAGAGAAAATGAGGAGAGAGGATGAATATCCAGCTCTCAAAAACGTGGGAAGGAGTGATGATTGAGTGGAAAGGACATTGATGTGACTTAGGTAAGGTGGGGAGGTATGGCTGGTCATAGAGTGGGTGTAGGAGTGGTTGCTTGTGTCATAAAGTAAAGCAAAGTCAACACTCCTCCTATTTGTACTTTTACCCACTTGCTTTTATTATTTAGATAGAGATTTTTATGAATTTATGATTAAATTGTGAATATTTAGGGTTTATTATGTTAAAATATGATTTTGGGTGAAAACCCCGCGTTAAAATAATTAAAAACGGGCCTTAAACGCAAAATTACTCGAAAACCGGAAGAAAAAGGCTTCCCAGCGAGGCCTCTCGGTCCTAGGCCGAGGTTCGGTCCCTAGGCCGAGGTTCGGTCAGGAGGATGCTGATTCGGAGGCGAGACGCGCGAGCCAGAGGCGAGAAGCGAAGGGACGAGGGTTCGGTCCGAAGGCTAGGTCCGAAGGCTCGGTCCGAAGTCAGAAGGGAAGCTTCGGTCCTCGGTCTGGAGATAAGAGGCTAGAATGTCAAAACCGAACGAACTGTAGTGAACAGTAATGAACAGTAACTTCGGTTCGGACCTTCCTTCTATGCGAGGCTCGGTTCGGACCTTCCTTCTATGCGCGGTTCGGCTCGGATGAACAGTACTCTCGGTTCGGTTGATGAACAGTACTCTCGGTTCGGTTGATGAACAGTACTCTCGGTTCGGTTGATGAATAGTACTTTCGGTTCCTAAGAGGGGTTTCGGTTCCTAAGAGGGGTTTCGGTTCCTAAGGTCCGTTTTTCGCGTAGACTTCCGTTCTTGGGCTATTTTCGCCAAATTCGAGGGTCGGGATGCCCCGAGTGATTATAGAAAGTTGGGAGAGATTTTGAGAGAGATTTGAGAGAGATTCCTTGTTCTCAGAGAGATTTGGGAGAGATTTGACGTACTTGGAGAGATTTCGCATACGAAGAGATACGTGAGAGAGATTTCACATACTTAGAGAGATTTGGGAGAGATTTGACATACTTGGAGAGATTTCACATACAAAGAGATATGTGAGAGAGATTTCGCATACTTAGAGAGATTTGGGAGAGATTTGACATACTTGGAGAGATTTGGGAGAGATTTGACATACTTGGAGAGATTTCACATACAAAGAGATATGTGAGAGAGATTTCACATACTTAGAGAGATTTGGGAGAGATTTGACATACTTGGAGAGATTTGGGAGAGATTTGACGTACTTGGAGAGATTTCACATACAAAGAGATATGTGAGAGAGATTTCACATACTTAGAGAGATTTGGGAGAGATTTGACATACTTGGGAGAGGTTTCACATACTTAGAGATATGTGGGAGAGGTTTCACATACTTAGAGATATGTGGGAGAGGTTTCACATACTTAGAGATATGTGGGAGAGGTTTCACATACTTAGAGATATGTGGGAGAGGTTTCACATACTTAGAGATATGTGGGAGAGATTTCACATACTTAGAGATATGTGGGAGAGGTTTCACATACTTAGAGATATGTGGGAGAGGTTTCACATACTTAGAGATATGTGGGAGAGGTTTCACATACTTAGAGATATGTGGGAGAGGTTTCACATACTTAGAGATATGTGGGAGAGGTTTCACATACTTAGAGATATGTGGGAGAGATTTCACATACTTAGAGATATGTGGGAGAGGTTTCACATACTTAGAGATATGTGGGAGAGGTTTCACATACTTAGAGATATGTGGGAGAGGTTTCACATACTTAGAGATATGTGGGAGAGGTTTCACATACTTAGAGATATGTGGGAGAGGTTTCATTGGTGACCTTTTTGAGTGTCCGGCTACGCACTGCAAGGTCCTTAAACCCCGTTAAGCCTTGATTAGGGATCTTGCATACTCCCGGTGAGTATGTAACATTGTTTTATCGGTTTGGCTCTCCACGTACCACCATTTTAGGTTAAGGAGATCTAGGTGAACACACTTTTCGATTTATGGTCTCTCATTAGAATAGAGAGTTGTTTAGAAATTACATAAAGTAACTCTAGTACTCACGGCAAATTGAGTTGACCGGTTTGACTTGTTGACTTTAGTTGACTTTGACTTGACTGAAAATTGACGATTGTCACATTATCCCCCCGTTAGAGGGAATTTCGTCCCGAAATTTGAATTTAGGCAAGGAGTTTATAAGTGACTAAGGTCGGCTCTACATTATTTTGATTCTGACTAAGAGATGAGTTATTATACACGAAATCTTAGCTCATACACAGTATGATATAACCAATACTGGGCGGATAGTAAAATGTGTGATTCTACTTCAGTTTCACATCCCAACGAGGAAAAGAAACTAAGTCAGAATTCTCACATGCTATTATCTACCAGGTATTCGTTATATATAACTGGGGAATGTATAAGTGAGGAAATCATAACAAATAACTTAGTAATTCTCCTTACTACGAGAGATAAGCAAGTCACTTACAACGACAACGATGAACTGATCCTAGTAAGAATGGCACATCCTATGAATACTGCGAACGGGTTGGTCCTATCCGAGGGGTATCACTACAGACTTGCAGCGTCCGCATCGAATTTGGAGAGTTGTCCTCAGACATCCTTATCCAATACTCGCGACTGGTGATATTCAGATCTCAGGTCTAATTCCTAAAGGGTACCTCGTTCCTTGTGGTTGGTCGGCTTATTCGTTTATGTGAGGCAGATAGTAAAGGTTTCTACTGGAGATATGGTCAGGGTCTCTGAGGTTAATGGAACTATGAGCAATTTGCCTTTCTATTTGAAGAATAAGAACGGAGCTTTCCAGGGTGAAAAGCTTGGTTCCTCAATTTTATTGTTGAATAGTTCGACAGGCTTGACCTAAGAGTTCTTGTAGCTCGGTAGGAAGCATGTGGGTTTGGTTTACACGATTAGGTCTTCTTAGATGGTAGGACGTTTACTCGCCCTCCTGGGCAACCTTGGCCCGAAGTTCATGGCAGAACTCGTACCATATCTTTCCCAGGCTTCTGTGCTTGGACCTTGCCTGCTACATGCGTGACATTCCCAAGGGTCTCCTGTAAGCACTTGTGATAAGGTTTCGGAAGTATAACACTCCTCTGATGCGTGTTTTGGGGTTCCATAGCAAAAGATAATCTGTAGGTTCGAGCTGGATGTTTATGAGAGACGAAGGTTTCGATGTTCGGAGGGGTTAGGTGAAAGGTCCTTTTATAGATGTTAAGTTGGGAAGATGAGGGCTATATCAATGAAGATTGAATGACGACAGCAATATCTTTTTAGATAAAACTAGTTAAGCTGTATTCGCACGAAGAGATTAATGGGGTGATAAAGTATCTTGTGTTTTTTTTTTTTTTTTTTTTTAGGGTGGTAAACTTTGATTGATGTTATCATTATCGTAGGTGATTTACACCACAGTGCCTAGCACTGGCGGCAGGTGTGTTTCGAGAATTAGTAATGATATTTGACATCATGACCCCTGACAGGTCTCTCTATGATCGAATGGTATATGAACGTCGTATGTGATCTGATGTTGGGGAATCGTCGAGTGGGTGGCCCCACTCAATTCTTACTACTAGGCACGGATTAGGAGTCGGGATGAAATTATTTGTTTCAAGACTTCAGTATTTTGATTATAATTAACCCCGATGTATGTACAAAGTCATCACATCTTAGAGGTAATGATCTTTAGATCATATATGAATGTATTTGGTTCGATTTGAACGAGAGAGTATTTTAACTACTTTTAGAAAGACGGTGACTTTTAGCAAGCATAACAATTTCATTACAAACATATAGTACTTAAACGTTTTTATCGTTGGACACATTACAAAAGTTCTAATATGGTTTCCTACTGATCCTGTCGGTTCGTTTGTTAAGCTCCTCCGCTTTCCCCGTCATTCCTCTCAGTTGGGCAGTTTCTCTTGAAGTGTCCCGCTTCGCCACATAGGAAGCACACTGGGATTTCTTTGGTAATAGGGGTTGGTGTGATGTACTGAGTCGGGGTCCTACAGAAACGGGCGGTGTGTCCTTCCCTGTAGCAGTTATCACATTGTAAAATTCGGCAAGCTCCTGTGTGATGGTAATTACACTTGTTACACTCCGGGAGTGACCCCTTATATGGCCTGGCCGGCGTTTGGGTGGTAGATCCTGTGGCTAGTATTGGGGCAGGTGTTGTGACTGCTGTTGTGATGGTGGGGGTGGCCATAGGTTGTTGCCTTTTAATGGATTTTTGTGATTGGTGGCGCTCTTTCATGTTCCAAAACTTTCTCTTCTTGTTCGTAGGTTTGAGACCTGAGGTATTTTTGCTGGCGGACACCCGCTGGTGTTCCTGAATGTTACCATTATCTGCATTGTCAGCACCGCTTCCATTTCTGCTGGCGTTATTAGCATTGAACTGTGCCATGACGGCTGCCACGGCTGCCGTGACTGCAGCCTGAAAAGTAGCAGTGTCTATCTGCAGAGTTGGCACCTTGCTAGATGGTTGGTTTCCTCTTGGTGAAGACATAGTTCTGTTTCACGATGAAAAACATCTTCGTTAGTGGAAATGGTTATCTTAAGTGCATCCTTATAATTTATATTAACGCATATAAATTTTTGCACATTACTGTACTACTCCTAGTGTTTCCGCTAACATTCTTGAAATAGGGTTACAGCAGTGGGTAGGGGTAGGTTTCATACGGGCGTCAAGCTTTACCCATCTTAGAATCATGTGTGTCCAAACACGCTTGGCTGGGGAGTTCTGATGGGATCCGGTGCATTAGTGTTGGTATGATTCATACCCGTGAGTCTATGATGAAGGAACTTCTCAACAAGATGATTAAGGGTGAGGTGATAATGAGTTTTTAGAATGGCTACACTTCGTGAGTTTCTAACTAAGCTTTATCTTATATTGATTTGTAACGTAATTTGGTCGTTAAGGGCGTTCTGAAAACAATTCATAACGGGGTCTTTACATGGTAACCCATGAATTTTTAGTAGTTCTGCACCCAAGTGGTGCCTTATAGTTGACCCAGGCTAGGTTCTTATTATGACCAACTGGAACATGTTCTCGAAGATTTGACTTGCATCCCTATGATGCAATCCTAATACAGAGTAGAAGTAAGTTCAAGTAGGGATCCTTTGATGTTTGTTGTTTGAAACCGGGTTCCATTGGTTGGTGAATAACATGATCCAACCTTGGAGAGAAGATCAGGAACGATTCCAGAGCTAGATTACTCTAGCCTTACAACTTGAATAGAGTGAGTTGTAGGCAGGCTCCTATCGCAGCATGATGGGAGTGTTTGAACAAAAAGATGACACAGAACTCGGCTGATTGATACGTCATTGATGTTTAAGATGTAACAAATTAGGGGAAATTGACCTTGTAGAGGGTCTTATATCATATCAAAGTAGGGGTGTCTTGGCCGCCTAAAGGCCTCACTAAAGGTACCCACAGTACAAGATAGTTTCATAGGAAATACCACATAGGTCATAGATAGGGATAACGATTCCTTTTTAACATGAAATGAAGTAAGGCGTTTACTACTGGCGGCAGTCATTTTTCTTGTGATCTCTCAGTTCAGCTAGCTGCCGCTCCATATCAAGCATGTGCCTTTCGTACACCCTCTGGCGTACTCGAAGTTTTATGACATCGGTTCGTGATTCAGCCAGTGCTTGCAGCAGGGTTTCATAGTCTTCCTCAGACTTTTCACGAGTGCTCAAGGCGATTGGTGCGGATCGTATGTATTCTTGCATTTGCATTAACCTCTGCGATACTATGGAGAGTTGTTCTGCTCCGAATCTCGTCTCGGGCAATTCTACGGACCAGGGTTGGAAAAAAATTCTATCTGTTGGGGTTCCTTCGTTTATGTTGCAGAAGCTTTGATCTCCATCGAACGACTTAGGTTGATCTTGCTCTTCGCTCCAGATTTCCAGGCACTCTACCCAAGGAGGCATCGGGCCTTGAAGAGCCGGTCGAGGATTGGGATTGGGAACACGGGTCATCGAGGATAGGTTCACCATTTTAGGTTCGGAGTCGAAACCGTCAGCAAGGCCTTCAGCTTGGTGACCATCCACAGGGATTGGGTGGCCATTCACTGGCTCCTCTCTGAGCCATTCGGTATTGTTGTGGTTAGGGTAGTACGGGTCGTCGTGGGGATGAAATCCAGCCATGATATCTTCGCGAGAAATGGGGATATAAGAAGTAGTTAAGTAGACGTACTAATTAGATAATTATAAGATGATCTTTATCAGGTACTTCAATACACTGTTTAGTGCATACTAGTCATATGTATTTGGGACAGGATAGACCTTCGAATAAGCGATCCTAACTCTAAATCCCCAATCCAACGAGAACAGGAAGTAAAGCAAAGATTCCACAGATTCTAAGCCTATGACGTCCTGGATACATATAATTTTAATGTATCCACTAAGCAATTATTAACCTATTGATAAAAATCTATTTAGTTCTCAGATAAGTAATTATAATAACACCAAATACCCCTATGGTATTTCATTGTGGTAGTGTTGGTAAGTTTTTAGACTTGTTGTCATATCACAACCATTCTTGGGCATGTGCTAATCACTCCTCGGACGGGCATAGTTGATCAGGCTATGCCAATCCCAAGACTGACCATACATCCCCGAGCTTACCTGTGATATCCAACAATCATTACTTTTGTTTTGTTCTAGAACGACGTGACCCTAGTATGCATGCATGCGTGTATACTTTTAATAAGAAATTATTTATTTCTAAAAGTATAGTTGTTTTGAAAACGTAAAATCAGAGACTCTAGTCCCAATGCATTTATAGTTTGTATATCTTATGTGGTTCGATATACTGAGTTCACTATAAACAATGCTCTGATACCAATCTGTCACACCCCCAAACCAAGGATGGCGGAAACGTTCGAGGGTGGAGGACTTCATGTAGAGTATCACAACAACGAGTATAATAGTGCTCAAAGTAAATACAACCATCATAAATATAACTGAAAAAGTTACACCAAAGTATATGTTTACATGATTCGAATCAATTACATTATGAAACAAAATGAACTATTTGACGATTTATCGTCCCATCCTCAAAACGTTGTTGGTTTCCTGTTTTCACTGAATTCCTGAGAATACAAGTAGTTTTGAAAAGTGTCAACACAAAGGTTGGTGAGTTCATAAGAGATTTTATTGGAGAAATAGACCGGTTTCCTTGTAAAAATGATGTGTAGTCATAAATACCAAAAACCGAATGTAGATAGTAATATCGGTACTTATTGAGATAAAAGTGATTTTAAAATCGACATAAAAACCCATTAAAGTTTTATAAAAACCCCGTAAACTTTGTGTATTGTTATATCCTTATGTGAGCCGCTATAATCATACTTAAGACTAATGAACCTGCCACGACGTTTCTCAGGCGTCGAATAACTGAAATGACAATTATCACCCGTAGACCTGCAGGTCCAACTGTAGCTAGCAGCAAGGTGTGGGGTGTCAATCCCAATATAGATCTATATACAACTATCACGTTCTCCATCCGGGAGACTCTGATTATAACGTACAGGATTTTATATTCCGCACGCGGACGTACGGAAAGAGAATGTCTCACAATCTAGATTAACAAGTTTACAAGTTGTATGCGGGAGTGTAAAACCTTTCTGTATGAATGTACCCCTTTTCGTACGTGTGTGTTATGTGATGTATCGAAAACTATACCTATTATAGTTTTATCCAAAACGTTTGTAATATATAAGAACTCTTTTATGAAAAAGCGTTAGGATTATGAAATCCATTAAACTATGCTTATTATAGTTTATATATATATATATATATATATATATATACATGTTCTAAATGAATGAATAATCTTATCATGAATGACTTATTTTCAGTTTATGGTGATAAAATTTACAACGTATCACATTCAATACTTAGAACTTGACCCTATACACTTTGCTCAACATAATACAAAGTGTTGTAAAAATTACAAGCTGTTAACAAATTTTCAGCCTTCCTACACTGTTTTTGAAAATTTATAGAAAAATCATACGAAGTCGAAAACTAAATCCGTAAATTCTGGGAGTTTCCAAAATGTGTCTAGTTTACTCATAATTTTTATCATGATTTTTAATGACCTGTAACTTAGGTGAAAAAGTCCATAATCACAGACTGGTCCGGATTGGTGTTTGAAATGATAGGCAGTTTTGTAAAAATCACCATAAATTGTAGAAAAATCGTATGGAGATGTGCAAGTAGTCATTTTAAAGCTAAGAAGTGGAACTACATGCACCTAAAACAGTTTTGAAAACTAAAATGTTTAAGGTGTCCAAAACAGTCCGTGAATGGAGTCTAACGTTTCTGATGAAAGCTGTTAGAAAATTTTAGTTATGTTCTTGGTATTTTAACTTGTATTCCCCCCCTAAAAACTTATGAAAACATGAAAATGTAGGGGTATGAACTCACCTTGTGTGATTTCAGTAGATGGGTGTTTGAAGAAGAGAAGTGTTCAACCCAAGAACACTTGAAGAATCGCTTGAAGATTCGAAGCTCTAACACAAATATAATGGAGTTTGTGTAAGATACCCATGATTTGAGTGGAAATAATTGAGATAATCTTAAAGGAAATGGATTATGCTTACCAAAGGTGGAGGAAACTCTCAAGATCAGCCCTTGAATCTCGGGTTTCTAGAGAGAGAAAGTGAGAGAGAAAGGAGTTTGATCTTCTTGTGAAATGAGAACAAATGAGAGAAAATGAGGAGAGAGGATGAATATCCAGCTCTCAAAAACGTGGGAAGGAGTGATGATTGAGTGGAAAGGACATTGATGTGACTTAGGTAAGGTGGGGAGGTATGGCTGGTCATAGAGTGGGTGTAGGAGTGGTTGCTTGTGTCATAAAGTAAAGCAAAGTCAACACTCCTCCTATTTGTACTTTTACCCACTTGCTTTTATTATTTAGATAGAGATTTTTATGAATTTATGATTAAATTGTGAATATTTAGGGTTTATTATGTTAAAATATGATTTTGGGTGAAAACCCCGCGTTAAAATAATTAAAAACGGGCCTTAAACGCAAAATTACTCGAAAACCGGAAGAAAAAGGCTTCCCAGCGAGGCCTCTCGGTCCTAGGCCGAGGTTCGGTCCCTAGGCCGAGGTTCGGTCAGGAGGATGCTGATTCGGAGGCGAGACGCGCGAGCCAGAGGCGAGAAGCGAAGGGACGAGGGTTCGGTCCGAAGGCTAGGTCCGAAGGCTCGGTCCGAAGTCAGAAGGGAAGCTTCGGTCCTCGGTCTGGAGATAAGAGGCTAGAATGTCAAAACCGAACGAACTGTAGTGAACAGTAATGAACAGTAACTTCGGTTCGGACCTTCCTTCTATGCGAGGCTCGGTTCGGACCTTCCTTCTATGCGCGGTTCGGCTCGGATGAACAGTACTCTCGGTTCGGTTGATGAACAGTACTCTCGGTTCGGTTGATGAACAGTACTCTCGGTTCGGTTGATGAATAGTACTTTCGGTTCCTAAGAGGGGTTTCGGTTCCTAAGAGGGGTTTCGGTTCCTAAGGTCCGTTTTTCGCGTAGACTTCCGTTCTTGGGCTATTTTCGCCAAATTCGAGGGTCGGGATGCCCCGAGTGATTATAGAAAGTTGGGAGAGATTTTGAGAGAGATTTGAGAGAGATTCCTTGTTCTCAGAGAGATTTGGGAGAGATTTGACGTACTTGGAGAGATTTCGCATACGAAGAGATACGTGAGAGAGATTTCACATACTTAGAGAGATTTGGGAGAGATTTGACATACTTGGAGAGATTTCACATACAAAGAGATATGTGAGAGAGATTTCGCATACTTAGAGAGATTTGGGAGAGATTTGACATACTTGGAGAGATTTGGGAGAGATTTGACATACTTGGAGAGATTTCACATACAAAGAGATATGTGAGAGAGATTTCACATACTTAGAGAGATTTGGGAGAGATTTGACATACTTGGAGAGATTTGGGAGAGATTTGACGTACTTGGAGAGATTTCACATACAAAGAGATATGTGAGAGAGATTTCACATACTTAGAGAGATTTGGGAGAGATTTGACATACTTGGGAGAGGTTTCACATACTTAGAGATATGTGGGAGAGGTTTCACATACTTAGAGATATGTGGGAGAGGTTTCACATACTTAGAGATATGTGGGAGAGGTTTCACATACTTAGAGATATGTGGGAGAGGTTTCACATACTTAGAGATATGTGGGAGAGATTTCACATACTTAGAGATATGTGGGAGAGGTTTCACATACTTAGAGATATGTGGGAGAGGTTTCACATACTTAGAGATATGTGGGAGAGGTTTCACATACTTAGAGATATGTGGGAGAGGTTTCACATACTTAGAGATATGTGGGAGAGATTTCACATACTTAGAGATATGTGGGAGAGGTTTCACATACTTAGAGATATGTGGGAGAGGTTTCACATACTTAGAGATATGTGGGAGAGGTTTCACATACTTAGAGATATGTGGGAGAGGTTTCACATACTTAGAGATATGTGGGAGAGGTTTCATTGGTGACCTTTTTGAGTGTCCGGCTACGCACTGCAAGGTCCTTAAACCCCGTTAAGCCTTGATTAGGGATCTTGCATACTCCCGGTGAGTATGTAACATTGTTTTATCGGTTTGGCTCTCCACGTACCACCATTTTAGGTTAAGGAGATCTAGGTGAACACACTTTTCGATTTATGGTCTCTCATTAGAATAGAGAGTTGTTTAGAAATTACATAAAGTAACTCTAGTACTCACGGCAAATTGAGTTGACCGGTTTGACTTGTTGACTTTAGTTGACTTTGACTTGACTGAAAATTGACGATTGTCACACATATTTAGTTGTAAAATTCATGCATTATCTTAATACTTTATGTTGATTTTATCTAATTTAATGAAAAAAAGGTGCTTAATTAGTTTATAATTTCATTTTTCAGCAAAAATGACATGCTCGTGTGGAAAAGGAAGCGGAACTAGCGATTGAAGGCTTGGATCTTGGATTTTGAAGAAATAAGGATGTTGATGGACAGCTTGACCCCTCGTCAGTGTTTTGACCATATCTCATGAACCGTAACTCCGATATACGAGATTCAAAATGTTCTGAAAACTAGACACAATTTCGGACGACTTTCATGTTTTGAGAAAATGCTGATTCCAAACGTACTCAGAGAGTAGGCCATCAACTCGCCGAGTTGGTCAGAAGTTTTGCGGTTCTGGACGCGCTGACTTGCCGTACACGGGTTTTAAGTGACGGACTCGCCGAGTAGGTCACTGGACTCGCCGAGTAGCCTCTGTTTTGTGAAAATCTATATAAAGGGACTTTCAGATCGATACCCTAATATATAGATGAACCCTTGGAGGCCAATTGTCGACTAAAGGTGCTGCTGGAGCATGGGAAGCAAGGGAATCAACCCTACATTCAATTTTAAGGAGAATCAAGGCAAAATCAATTTTACTCTTTACCTAATCTCTTGTTTGAACTATGTTTTTACCAATTGATTTCGTTTTTGAGCTTGTTTCTGCTGTAATCATGAGATAAAACTCATAACTTCTGTTTAGGTAGATGAATTTGTGAACATGGATTGATTATTTGATTAGGATTAATTTTAATTGGTGATTATGTTTTATTAAGCTTGTTAAAGAACCTTATGTGTTAACAATAACTATTCTTCTATTAATAAATTAGTAATTAAGTTGTATGAACATCTCTTAGTTATTAATTTCATATGATTTATTGTGACCACATAGTTGCATGTCTAGGAATAACGAATATGAAACTAGAATTAACTAGAAGATAGGTAAGTTAATGTGTGAGCTTGTTTGATGAACATCAGCAAGAGGTTAATTGAAGGGCCAATTTAATTAACCATTACAAGTCTTATTTAACCCGAATTAATAGCTAAGAAATCCGTTAATTTAGACAACTGGCCACTGCTTGAGTTAATTTGTTTCCTAAGGATTAGTAATAGCGAACATGAAACTAATCATCTTAGTCGGTAGCCAATGAAGAATTAATCCGATACATTGAAATCATCCATGGGAACAAATGAGTCGAACTAAACACAAGTCCTCTTTATTATTGAATTTAGTTGATTTTTATTTGCTTAGCTCTTAGTTTCTTAGTTTAAGTTTTAGTTAATTGTTTAAGTTTCTAGTCTTGCAAAACTAGAGAAAACCCCCTTTCTATTACTTGTTTTATTTAGATAATGTTAGCATTTATTTTAATTGTTTACCGTTCCCTGTGTTCGATACCCTACTTACCTGAACTAAACTGCTAATCGATAGGTACACTGCCTTTCGTGTGTTTGTCTTTATGTTTAAGTTAGTAGGATTAAAACTAGCTTGTTTTACACACATCAAGTTTTTGGCGCCGTTGTCGGGGAACGGTGTCTAAATAGTTAATTTTATTTGCTAATTGTTATTATTATTTTTATTTGTTGATTAATTTTTTTATTTAGTTTAATTTTTTATTTTTATTTTTATTTATTATGTATTTTCCAAATCTCGATGCTTTTGATGCTTCTCTTGAGGAAGTAGTACAGGAAATTGAGCAAGGAGATGAGGAGTATGACTCAGATGAAGATTTGAAGAAATTTGGAAGATGGTTAGATAACATCTTGCCCAACACAAAAGGGACATCTGAGTTACAAGATGAAGAATTTAATCCAGAAAGAGATTTGGAGGAGCTGCAACGGTTGATAGTAGAGAGGTCAGACGAAGAACAAGAACAAGCTGAATTGCAGGAACCAAGTTGTGGTTTGACCATTACCACGACATGGTCCCCTGTTCTTCCGGTTTGTGTTTCGAAGCATGGGGTGACGATTCCAACTTTTGAGAAAGTTCTGAAGCGCGATCCATTTCTGATTAGTACCCGGCCGGTCCCAACCCTTGTCAGAATTCTTGGGTTTTATGTATTCAAGCTCGTTTGGCCAATTTTAGAAGCAAAGAGCCAAATTTTACAAATTGGTCCAAAGAAAATATTTAATGCAATGGATGGATGGGCATTGTAACGCCTGTGTTTCCGGGCTTGCCGTTATTAGCAATATAATAGTCTAGGTTAACCTTTGTAACCCGTTTTGAAATAATAAGATTGTATTATTTGAGTATTATGTGTTTTGTGATTAATTGCTTAATTATGTGGTCTGATTAATTAAGAATAAAAATAAGCGTCAAAATTTAAGTGTAAAATAAACTTAATATCTTTGATCTATGTTGTAGTAGTTGAAACGAGGTTTCCGAATATATATAGAACGCCCAAATCTGACTTCGTATGAGGAAGTTATGATTTATCGAAGTTCCGGCTTAGCGGTGTGCAGCCCGAAATACTCGATTTGAGATCGAGCGGTTTTTAGCCGAAGCAATCTAAATGAGAATCAAAGATCTCATTGTTGGTATCAAAGCGATAAAAAGTTAGGCGAGAACGGACGTCAAACGAAGAAGTTATGAATTTATAACGAAAGTTTCTGTCGCGGCCTATTAAAAATAAGTAATAAAAAATAAATTCAAAATTAGCCGACGGAGTCTAAACGAAAGTTGTAGAGCGTAGTCTCACCTTCGCGTGGATATAAAGAACGTCGAAAACGGAGTTCGTATGAAGAAGATATGAATTTCCGAAGTTTATTTAATATTTTGTATTTAAATTTAATTGGAAATTCGGAAGCATTATCCGAAGGAGTCACCGATCTGATCCGAGGTACGCCCCGCGTACTCGAGTACGCCCAGCGTACTCCGAGGGATGTCGACACTCGCACTCGAGCACTTCGGATACGTAAGCAATGACGTTTTGGGCAGTACGCCCCGCGTAACGCAGTACGCCCCGCGTACTCCGAGGCTCCAGCCTCCTATAAATAGGATGCGAGGGTTCCGGGTATTTTTGCCAATTCCCTCTCATTTTCGTGTCGAAGCTCTGCATTTTTACCCCCGAAGCTACCCCGAAGCCCCGGTATCATACTCTAGCCCCGAGGCAAGTCCCGAGATCCCGAAGATCCCGAGAAGCGCGGTTCCCGAGTCGAAGCTCTGCCCGCGAGAAGTTCGATTTTCGAGGAGATCTTCCAGATCTGCTGTGGATTACTACTTCTATAAGCCGTAGTGCTGTCGGATCGTCTTCTGATCAAGTGAGTGTGTAGTTATTTCTTCTAATACAATAATACGAAGTATTTTATATAAAAATACGTGCTATGTGTATATATTTGGTTGTGTTATGTGTGAATGAGTATTCACTCTCTTCTATCTTATAGATCTGCTTATTTCGTTATGAGATATGTGTTATGTGTGTGTGTGCCTCATCTGTTATGCGATATATGTGTTGATTAAAGCATGCTATACAGGTTTTCTTTAAACTACGTATGAATATATATATTTTATCTACTAATATGTTGGGTAGAACATGGGTAGATAGTTGGTGTGTAATAAACAGATGAGAGGCCTCGATGTTGTTGTTGTTGTTGATCTAGTTATTCAGCGGAGTATGGATAACGACCACGGACTCTTTCTAGACAGTCCAGTGGAACGCTAGCAGGTTCATAACCTGTAGGTGTTGTGAACGATGTGTTCACCGGTGTACTCTATCCCCCTCATGGTTGCCTTTAGGATATCTATTGTTGAGGAAACCCCTTCGCAGTGATGTCCGTCCCGATGAAAATCCTAGATTAGGTCCCTTGAGATAGTTGTTTTAGGGACGTAAAGTGAGGATAACGGGAATGGGTAATCGGGATAGTGATTGGTTGGTGAAATTAAATATAACTTATTTATTGTGGGTTGAAAACCCTATATGCTCACCAGGCTCCCAAGCCTGACCCACTCAGTTTTATTTGTATTACAGGAAGTGGCACAAGGGCGTAAGATGGATGGATCATCTTGTTGTTTTGTTTACAAGTCTGTATATGTATATATTTGTTGAATGACTTGTAATGTTTATCGTTTATGCTTTATGGTCTGTATCGGAACATGACATCCCGAGTTTTGATTATATAATGAAATGCATCTCTTGATGAAATGCTTTGATAAATATTATTTTATCATGTTTTGTTTTGGGAACAAATTCCGCAACTCTTTCAAATCAAAAGGATTTACTCTGAAAATATTTAAAAGCATAAATGAAAATCGGTCTTTTCTGGCCGAGATTTTGGGGATGTCACAGGCATCGAATTTATTAGAAGTTTATTAAGTTGGGAGTCCAGCTAAAGAGTCGCACAAAAAGAAGCGCTTGCGGGAGGCAACCTGTCATTAGAGTTTGCTTTTTTTTCTTTAAACTTCTAGTTTATTAGGGTAATTTAGGATTTTAATTTTGATGTGTGTTTTCGTTTTTCTATTACTTGTGTGTTGTTTTGATCTTTTCAGTTTGAAGCTTAGGATTGCATGTGAGGGTCTAGAGTCAAGGCTGACGAAGCGAGAAATCGAGTCTAGGCGAGAGAGGAAACGAAGTTTTGAGTCAAGCTATGAGTCCAATTGATAGAACGCTTATAGAGTGTTTATTCCTTGAAGAAAAATGAGGGAAATTATTGATTTATATAACCCCCATTCATCAGCAACGGACTTGGGCAGAATAAAATTTTTGTCACACAGCGGTCTACTCGCCGAGTGCATCTTATGGACTCGCCGAGTCCATGTGAAAATTCATGATTCTTCTGCCATTTACGCTTCAACTCGGCGAGTCTACATACTTACTCGACGAGTCGCTCATTCTTCTTACTTTTGAGCTGAAGATTTGATGACATTTGATATGGGCATTGGTTCTTTTCTTTGGAGATCATTTTCCGAGCATTTCCAAGAATTTTTCCCTTATAATTGGAGCTATACCACACGAGATTTTGACACCCAAGACATGGATGAGTTGTTCCTATGTTTAAAGTCAATTGAAGATGGAGCTTAAAGACGAAATATCAACTTCACACTACTATCCCAGGGGAGTTTCTTCCAATTCTCTCCTTATTTTTATCATGCATGATATGCAATGGGGACATTGCATAAATTAATTGTGGGGTAGGGGGTTGGTTACATTAGTTAAAATTTTAGTTAAATTTTGAAAATTTTGAAATTTTTGCACTAAAATTTCTAGGGCTAAATTAGAAAATTTTGGTAAAAGCAATTAGGGTTCATGCTAATATTATATTTGATGATTGCATGAAAACCCAAATGTTTAGTTGAGCCTATATACGTTCTAGTGCATTTGTGGCTTCCTTATTTTAGTGAAATCATGGGACAAAAACACGACCTCACTTAGTTTGAAGGATGCAATATGTTTAGCATCGTGTACCAGAAATGTATCCAGGAAAATTATTATCGTTAACCAATAAAGGTTGATGTTGAGCGCCCCTGCTTAAGCATGTAGGTTTTGAGTGAAAAAAAAGTGAGGTACATGTAAAAAAAAAGAGAATTACAAGAAAAGTTGTAAGAATTTTGGAGCAATCAAAGTGAAGATCAAAAGATCAAAATTGTCACAACTGAAAATTTTGAGCTATGTAATCTATACATTCAAGTAAATGTGAATCAAAAACTTCAATCAAATACATCATACAAGTACTACAAGTAGTCATCAAACAATTGGAAAACCCTAGAAGTTCTTGTTAAGTCTATCTTGGACTAGAACTTCCTTATTGGATCCAAACGGACCAATAAGCTTCCAATTAGACTATCATGGGCTTAGAACCCTAATTGGGCTCTAATTGGACCCACACTAATTTATTTCAACATTTTGGGCAATGTTGGGCCTATAATGAAATGAATTGAAAGCTTTGAGCCATGAATAACCTAAACTAGTCCAATAAAGATATAAAAATCATACTACATTCTTTTAAGCATAAAACACACTCTAACTAACTCTAATTTTGGGCTTAAGGGAAAAAGCCCAAATTTTTCTTTTCCCTTTCAAAAATCTCGGCCCAAAGGCCCAAATCCAAGAAGATAAGGAAGAGTTGACTTAAGTATGCCACCTCATTATTGTCCATAGGATCTCCATGCAAGATATTTCCTTTTCCCATGCAAGTATCACTTCAAAAATCATCTCACTCCTTCCTCTCTCTCACTCTCGGCCATACACTCACACACACACACAAAAACCTCTCAAATCCTCTCTAGATCACTCAAGAACAACTCTCCCTCTCCACTCAAAAATCTCGAGTTCTAGGAAGCATTCAAGAGGAAATCTCCACAAAATTCTTCATCTAAGGTAAGATTATGCATAGATCTATGGTTTAAATTCTTTTGTTATCAAAATCCTTTCCTAATCTATGCAAAAATCGTGATCTTGCATCCTAGAACCATCTCAAAACTCGAGATCTTCATCAAAGGGGGCTAAGGCCAAAAACACTTCATTTTCCTTCCATTTTTCCTTGCAAAACCGAATCAACACCCCAAGGTGAGCTTCATACCCCCTATTTTCTGTTTTTATGAGTTTTGTGGGGGGGGGGGGGGGGGGAATACAAGTGAAAGTGTAGATCTATATGTGTTTGTATGCCTTGTATGATTTCCATGCTTATATGTATGCTTTTATGTGTTTTAATGTTGGATCTAGCCATAAAACCCCTCAAAACCGAGATATATCTTGTGTTAAATGATTTTAGCTTCAAATATATTTCTAAATACAAAGTGTTTCAAGAAAGATAGCTAAATGGTTTAGTAACAATTTTCTTTAAGCTAAAAACACAAATTTTGGGCCAAAAATGTGAAAAATACAAAACTAAGGGCCCAAATTGTCATTTCACAGATTCTGATGGAGGAAGTGTGCCAAAACAGTTTCCATAAATCAATTTCTGGAAATACACTTAATTAGAGGATTAAAAACATGAATTTCAAGCTTAATGGGCTAAAAATGAAAATTTCGGCCCAATGAGGCCCATTATGCGAATTTTTCTGTTTTGGAGGGCCAAAACTGTGATTTCTGTAAAACAGTGGACTATAAGTGTTCCAAATCCTTTTCAAAGGTTTAAAATGCTTTTTAAATTTAAAAAGGACCAAAGTTGCAAAAAATTTCCAATTTGGGCCAAAATTGTCAAAGTTGCGAAAAGAAGGGATTAAAACCGAGAAAACTGCATTTTCAGGGACTTAAACTGTTTTCTATGAAAAATATGCTGAAAAATATTAATTTCAATAATTTTTGGTGTTAAAATGTCAAGAAAATTAGTTTAAGGACCAAACCGGGAAGTATTTAATAAAAGGGTTGAAAATGTAAATTTTACAAATAATGAGGGGCTGAAAACAGAAATATTTCAAGGCTAATTCAATATACACAATTTGATTAAATAATAGCATCGCGACTATCGACGAAATACAACACATTACAATACCAAAAGTCGTTGTTAAACGAATTGGCTCGGTCTCGAGCCAATAGAAATCTACAACTACTAACTCTACGACACTACGGTTCATATAAATAATGTTTGGGAACTTAGCTTACATACGAGTGTGCACAGACGTCTACGCACCATCTTCGGGCCCCAAAAGTGTAAAATCTTGCTTGTTGGGCCTAGCTAGCCCAATGACCTGATCTTAAGGCCCGGAGACGCATATTTTTCTACGAGGTGTTGAGTTTCACCGACTTGGCACAACGTAGAGGGACTTTCAATGGCTTGTATACCACTGGTCCCCAAGGGTCCTTGGTATTGCTAGAAAAGTCTGCATATTTTACGAGGCGGGTCGGGGACCCCTCGCACGCATATTATCCCCAACCGATTTATAGAGTCATCGAGGCCTTCGTGTCCTCTTTCTCTTCGGATGTGGGACTACACCTAGTCCGGGCGATTGGATAACGCGATTAGTACTGACGACGC
This sequence comes from Lactuca sativa, assembly GCF_002870075.4. Classification (NCBI taxonomy): domain Eukaryota; kingdom Viridiplantae; phylum Streptophyta; class Magnoliopsida; order Asterales; family Asteraceae; genus Lactuca; species Lactuca sativa. Next base: position 49,350,967 of record NC_056627.2, on the reverse strand, counting down.
CTACGGGAATCGTTAGTATAACTATAAACTGGGCGTTTGTGTAACGCGGGTTTGTAGTAAATAATCCTGCTCGAGAACCTTCCAACGTCGCCTGGGACTGACACTTCTATCTTTGTAATGGTTTCAACGCAACTTAATGGATTTCAAAGGAACTAGGGGAACATCGGGTTTTCCTAGGGTTTTTAATACATACAGATTTGAACTGCATACATCTTCAATGAACATTTTTTTTTGACACAAGTATAGAAACGAACAAGCATACTTATGGATCTTCACAAACGTTTTCAAAAGCTTTTCTTTTCAGAAAATATCGGATTTTCTGGTGTTTTTTCACACAATACAAACATTCGATTTCAAACACTACTTATGAACTCACCAACATTTCATATGTTGACGTTTTTCAAAATACTTGTATTCTCAGGGAACCAGTGAATCAAGGGAAATCATATTCAGTGACGGTTGCAGTTTATTTATGTACGAATCAAACAATTTAATTTTTGGGAATGTAATGTTTAAACAATGTATGACATGTAAACACTACTGGTTGTACTATGTTAATGAATGGTGACGAATGTTGTTATGTTTCATATATATTCAATGTTATGGTATGCAATTGAGTCACGACAGCCCCCGGACGTTTCCGCCGTCTGGTTCGGGGGTGTGACAAAAATTCCGAAGATTCAAAAAGTTAAAGATACCAAAAATCAAACAACAGGTTGGTGAATTCAAAGAAATTAAAGATCAAATGTCAAAGAAGTGAAGAATTCCAAAGAGCTCCAATGTGGTATCATAAATTGTAATTGTCTAGATTATGTATGCTTGGGTTGCTCAACCAAAAATACCTTGAGGTTAAGAGGTTTTCTGAGGATGGATTCGGAGGGATGCATCAAATGAGCATTGTTCGGAAAAAGTGGGCAAATGTTTATGAGGATTGTGAGTATTTGGAGTATGGGGGGTTCTTAGGAAAAATTTTAGACACAAATGCATGCGTTGCGGTCTTGGCATAATGGTTGGGTTCGATTGGGATTTTCTTATGTAATATTAGTTTACTAAAATTCAGTTTTGCTTGGGGGCAAGCAAAAGTCAAGTGTGGGGTATTTTGATATGGGCATATTTAGTTGTAAAATTCATGCATTATCTTAATACTTTATGTTGATTTTATCTCATTTAATGAACAAAATGTGCTTAATTATTTTATAATTTCATTTTTCAGCAACAATGACATGCTCGTGTGGAAAAGGAAGCGGAACTAGCGATTGAAGGCTTGGATCTTGGATTTTGAAGAAATAAGGATGTTGCTGGACAGCTTGACCCCTCGTCAGTGTTTTGGCCATATCTCATGAACCGTAACTCCGATATACGAGATTTAAAATGTTCTGAAAACTAGACACAATTTCGGATGAATTTCGTGTTTTGAGAAAATGCTGATTCCAAACGTACTCGGCGAGTAGGACATCAACTCGCCGAGTTGGTCAGAAGTTTCGCGGTTATGGACGCGCTGACTTGCCATACACGGGTTTTAAGTGACGGACTCGCCGAGTAGGTCACTGGACTCGCCGAGTAGCCTCTGTTTTGTGAAAATCTATATAAAGGGACTTTCAGATCGATACCCTAATATATAGATGAACCCTTGGAGGCCAATTGTCGACTAAAGGTGCTGCTGGAGCGTGGGAAGCAAGGGAATCAACCCTACATTCAATTTTAAGGAGAATCAAGGCAAAATCAATTTTACTCTTTACCTAATCTCTTGTTTGAACTATGTTTTTACCAATTGATTTCGTTTTTGAGCTTGTTTCTGCTGTAATCATGAGATAAAACTCATAACTTCTGTTTAGGTAGATGAATTTGTGAACATGGATTGATTATTTGATTAGGATTAATTTTAATTGGTGATTATGTTTTATTAAGCTTGTTAAAGAACCTTATGTGTTAACAATAACTATTCTTCTATTAATAAATTAGTAATTAAGTTGTATGAACATCTCTTAGTTATTAATTTCATATGATTTATTGTGACCACATAGTTGCATGTCTAGGAATAACGAATATGAAACTAGAATTAACTAGAAGATAGGTAAGTTAATGTGTGAGCTTGTTTGATGAACATCAGCAAGAGGTTAATTGAAGGGCCAATTTAATTAACCATTACAAGTCTTATTTAACCCGAATTAATAACTAGGAAATCCGTTAATTTAGACAACTGGCCACTGCTTGAGTTAATTTGTTTCCTAAGGATTAGTAATAGCGAACATGAAACTAATCATCTTAGTCGGTAGCCAATGAAGAATTAATCCGATACATTGAAATCATCCATGGGAACAAATGAGTCGAACTAAACACAAGTCCTCTTTATTATTGAATTTAGTTGATTTTTATTTGCTTAGCTCTTAGTTTCTTAGTTTAAGTTTTAGTTAATTGTTTAAGTTTCTAGTCTTGAAAAACTAGAGAAAACCCCCTTTCTATTACTTGTTTTATTTAGATAATATTAGCATTTATTTTAATTGTTTACCGTTCCCTGTGTTCGATACCCTACTTACCTGAACTAAACTGCTAATCGATAGGTACACTGCCTTTCGTGTGTTTGTCTTTATGTTTAAGTTAGTATGATTAAAACTAGTTGGTTTTACACACATCATGGTGCCTTGGCTATCGGAGTCGCACCAGGGACTAAGTCGATCCTGAAATCCACTTGTCGCTCTGGAGGTATCACAGGCAACTCCTCGGGGAATACATCCACAAACTCTCGAACCACGGGCACATCACCCACTATCACCTTACTCGCCTCCCGGGCGTCCATGACATAACCGGCATATCCTGCGCAACCATGCTGAAGGTAACGCCTAGCTCTTGCTGCTGAACATAAGGCTGGTCCTCGCTGTGACCTCTCGCCCTGAATCACCAACTCTCCCCCACTTGGGCTCCTGATCCACACCAACTGCTGTGCGCAGTCGATCACTGCCTCATTGGGGCTTAACCAATCCATACCGATAATAACCTTGTTCCCCTGCAAAGGTATGGGGACTAGGTCGACCAGATACCGCTCCTCAAACAATCTCAATACACAATCCCGGAAGACCTCTGATGTTCGCACCGACCGGTCGTCCGCAATCTCAACCTCTAGAGGGCAATTCAACATGCCCGAGGACTCAGAAAACTTCTTGCTAAGCACAAGAGAAACAAATGATCGGGTAGCCCCCGAGTCAAACAACACCTGAACTGGGATACCGTTCACATGGAACGATCCTAAACAGAGCACATACATATAACATATCAAAATTACAGCAACATAACATAAAGCATAAATAAGAAATCATACCCGTCACCACATCGGGTGTGGCGCGTGTCTCCTCTGTAGTCAACTAAAAGGCCCGACTCCTCACCACTGGAGCCTCCGACTTGCCCTGTCGGCCATCTGTGATCCTCACGGTCGCTGGAGCTGGCGCCTTCACTGGCGTTGATGCTGCTGTCAACTGGGGCAATTGGCCTTCTTATGTCCCCTTTGGTTGCAGCGGAAACACAACAACTCAGACGTCGAAAAGACAGGTGTAGGGGCGGTACAATCCTTGCTAATATGCCCCGTCTTGCCGCACTTGTACCAGCCCGACGATCCCAACCTACACGCCCCCTTATGTGCCTTGTTGTATTTCCTACAACGGCCTCGGCTCTGTTGGCCTTTCGGCCCAGCATCTGATCCCTTGGGCTTCTTCCCCGAAGCCCCTGTAACATGTCCCTCCTCTGCCTTCCTTTTCCGGATATGCTCCAGATCAATCTCCCTTTCCCTAGCCCAGGAAATCATGGAATCCAGGGTAGGGCAAGCTAAAAAACTAACATGCTCCCGAATGTCAGCTCGTAGCATGTCATGATAACGGGTCCTCCTCATATCCTCATCTCCCGCATACTGGGGCACCAGCAATGCCCTCTCCCGGAACTTGGCGGTGATCTCCGCCACAGTCTCCGTAGTCTGTCTCATGTCCAAAAACTCCCTGGCCAGCTGCTGAAGCTCTACTGCTGGCGCAAACTCTATCGGAACTAGGTCACAAAATCCGACCATGTCATAGCCTCAACAGTCGAGGCTCCCAATGAGTCACCAACAGACTCCCACCAGTCTCTAGCTTTGTCTCTCAAACACCCTGCTGCGTATCTCACCTTCGACCCCTCGGGGCAGAAGCTGGTCAGCTGTGCGGACTCAATGTCCGCAATCCATTGTCTGGCAGCAATGGGGTCCTTCGCCCCATGGAAGTCCGGTGCACCACTGCCCCTGAAGTCCTTAAAGGACAGTGTGCGAGATCCTGACTGGCCAGATTCCATGTCACTCCTGAACGCCCTGAGGCGGTCCTCCATCAGCTCAACTATCCCTTCCTTGATCGACCCGAAAATGATGGGGGTCGACTCAAGGATGCCTCTGGTGATCTCTAACGCGATGAACTCGCGTAGCCTCTCATCTACTGGCTCAGAACCTGATCCCGAACCTGATCCCTCTCCAGAACTACCACTTGCTGGCCTCTGATGTAGTACCACCATTCTGCAATACACACAGGCAACCATTAGTGATACTGATACCTCTAAAGGGATCACATCTATTACAGGTTCCCTGGTTTTGCTTTAGCCTTCCTTGACTCGAGTACGGATCCTCTGCTTTCAGTAGTACGGGCCCATACTACATTCCACATCTATCCGTACTTTCCTCAAGGATTGCTTCGACTCCACCAAGTCCCTTCATTACTACCGCTCTCTGCTATCCTCATCCTAGGCTTGCCTAGGAATCTCCCGACCCTACCCCAATTAGTCCTCAGTTGCCGAAGGTCTCCGTGTGATGGTGCTTAGCCATCACCTGAATACAATCACATGCAACGAGGCTCATATAATCCTTCGAGAGCTATGAAATAAAGTCGAACCCCTCACTCTGGGGTTATTCGACCCTGATCGTATGTGACCTAATGTATCCACCTGATAGCTAACCCCCATCACCCGAAGTCCCTCAAAGCACAAAGCAAGCAACATCCGGACGAAAAGGGAACGATGTCTCACATCCTCAAAGTAGGAAACTATCCTAGCATACAATGTTGAGCTCACACTACCAGGCATAACCTATACATGCTACCCTACTGCTGTCTACTCGATGCTAGAATGCAATTTTCATAAGCAGAAACACATATAACAGGCACATAAGGCATCATTCCTAGATCCTTAGTCCTATACTAGCATGCTTGTTCTACTGAATCTGATAAACATAAAATAACATTGTATGGGTACTTTGGGGAATACTTACTTGAGCTCGGCCGGTCGCGCACATCACACACTTCGTTCTTTCTTAAAACTCTTTACTTAATCCTTTAGAAAACTTTTTCCTTTGAAAAAAATCATTTTCTTAGAAAAATTCTTTTATTCCCTCGATTGGAGTTCAGACACTCCCGAAGGTGTGTCCGAATCCCTCAAACCAAGGCTCTGATACCAACTTGTAAAGACCCAATTTTCACGTCCAAAAATTTCATTTTTAAATCAATACTTTGGAAAACATTTGTGAATAAACATCGTTTGATCCTATCATTTCATAAACATATTTCGTGTCTGAAAACCCAAACATAAAAACAACCATAATGTCAAAGTACAAATCCCAGAATAACTCATGGTGCGGAAAACAATGTGCGTGTATGACGTGCCGCTACCGCTCCAACTCCTTCCCCTTCGAAGAAGAGGTACCTGAAAACAAAACTGTAAACTGTAAGCACGAAGTTTAGTGAGTTCCCCCATCGTACCACATATCATACAATCACATAATATACAATACTGTCAGACATATCTGGGTGCCCGACCTACCCCTTCGGTCCTTTCGACCGGACACTGCCTAGCATATCTGGGTGCTGGCCTCCCCTTCGGTCCTTTCGACCAGACACTGCCTAGCATATCTGGGTACCGGCCTCCCCTTCGGTCCTTTCGACCGGACACTGCCTGGCATATCTGGGTGCCGGCCTCCCCTTCGGTCCTTTCGACCGGATACTGGGGACTATTTGACCCCTACTACTCCCACTATCACATAACATCATAACATGCTAGCACATAAACATATCAAGTAGTAGCAATCTAGATGAATATCACAAAGACAATCATCTAACCATACAACTCCTACTGGTGGGCCGGCATTGTGGCCGTGGACCCACCGCTACTGGAAGGTAATTCACCTCGAAAAGTAGCTGCGGAGAGTCTGCTTGCTAGACGACTAACTGCTGCACCGGTAATCCTTCGGCTATAAATCCATAAACATAGATTAGTCACTCCTAAATACCCTTAGGTCAAGTGACCGACCTACCCCAGGTCCAAGGTCAACTCCTTAATCAAAGTCAACTTCCAGTTGACTGGACTCGCCGAGTCATGGCATAGACTCGCCGAGTCCCTTTCCTACTATCCCAGCACTAACTTATCAAGCCCCTCCTCCACTCACTGATTCACCCATAACTCACTACTTGGGACGATTGGACCGACTCGCGATCCGACTCGCCGAGTCCGAGAACAACTCGCCGAGTCCCACGAGCAGATCTCCTACTCGATTCCAAATCCTCACCAGAGCATCCATCCTGAGGATTTGGGTTTCTGGGACAATTGCTACACGTTAAATTGCTAACTTTGTGTGCAGCTACGAAGGGTTGGACCTTCTACACTTAAACCCGTCTTAACTCAGTAACAGTTCATATGACTCGCCGAGTTTGAAGAACAACTCGTCGAGTACCAGGCAATCTTCAAAGGACTCACCGAGTTGTTCCTCCAACTCGTCGAGTCTAAGACCATCTTTATAGAACTTGCCGAGTCCACTTTTGGAACTCGCCGAGTCCCTTCCACTCTCCTCCGATACAGATCAAATCTGAGACATGCAACGGTTCCAACCCATAGATCTAAGCTCCTAGGGCATGCTTATCACGTAAAGTTGCAAACTTTACGTGCATGAATGGCCATATGAGCTCCAAAAGGCAATTCCAAGCTCTTTATGAGGTCATGCACTCAATAGGGACCTTAATCACTTCAACTACAGAGACTTTACACTTCTAAGATGTCCATAAGGTCCAGGTCTGAAGTCCTTTCAGAACATAGAGCATAAACACATGGAGTTTGAGGTTTTAGGGCTTGAAAACCACTAATTTGGGACAAAAAGGGGATCTGATGAACTAGTGATCAAGGTAGGAACTTTTCTACCTGAATGGAAGTTTCTCACATGTAGATTCCGGATCTACTTCCCCTCCTTGCACTCTTCAACCTCCTCCTTCTTCTAAGCTTTAAACTTCCTTCACAAAGCCAAAATCACTCACAAGAACAATATGGGGGCTAGGGTTTCGCTCTACAGCTCTCTGGAAGTGTTAGGGACAAAGGAGGCCAAATTAGAGTGTTTAAATAGGGTGCAATCATCCGAATTAGGGTTTTTGCCTAGACAGGGTCTACTCGTCGAGTCCACAGCTTAGAACCCCGCGTTTTATCCCGCTTCTACTCGGCGAGTTGGTCCTTCAACTCGCCGAGTCCAAGGCCAAAAATGCAAAATTTAAAGAGTTAATTACAAAGAATACGTACCAAGAACCAGGTGCTACACAAAATTAACGAAAAAGTCTTTATTTTTATTTTTATAAGAAATAACAGATTATCGTGTAAAATTAAATAATCGGAACTTTTCTATTAAAATTTCTTTTACGACTTTATCAAAAAAATTTGTCAATAATATATATATATATATATATATATATATATATATATATATATATATATATATATATATATATATATATATATATAGAGAGAGAGAGAGAGAGAGAGCAAGGATCATTTGAGACCTCATATTTTCCCAAGAACCTGAGAACTAAAAGTGCGGGATCTGTAATTTGCTCCCCAAATAAACATATCAGATCCTAATTAGTCTTTCTATCGGTCGTTTCCTTCTCTTTCTCCCGATTCTTCACCGACTCCATCGACCTCCACCCTAAATCCATCGAGCACCTCCCTCTGCCCTCCACCTCCAACGCCTACCCCTTCCATCAATCATCTCCTCCCTTCATCAATCGATCACCTCTACCTCCGTTAACGATCAACAATGGCTATCAATCAACAATCCTTAATCCGGAAGCAAGCAGATGATCACAAGTCGCTTTCGCTTATGTTGCCTATGCTTTGAATCTCAAGCTTGAGAACTCTAAGCTCGTTAGGGTTTTGACTGATCTTTCACGCAGCTATACGGATCTTATCTTGAAACCGGCTTACAGAACTTTGTTCGATTCAGATGCGGAATCAAAAGACAAAGTGATGCTTCAGCAGAGTCGGGCGATATCGTCTTCGCATCCGTTAGATATCGTCGTTGCCACCCTCGGCTCCGTCAGATCGATGTCATGACTGCTCCGTCTTCTCCATCTCTTGCGCCTATAAGTGAGCCTCTCTCTCTCTCTCTCTCTCTCTCTCTCTCTCTCTCTCTGGTATGTAGAATCGATTGCGTATTTACCATCGATTGAGCTGTCATCTTTCATGAACCGATTTCTAGTGAGAATCGATTGATTCCTGAAAATCGATGGTTCATTACAATTGATTGATTGCTAAGTAAACAGGGGTTGGTGAAAATCAAGTTTCTGCTGAAAATCTATGCTTGCTAAGTTGCTATGTAGAACTGAAAATTGATTGCTTGCTATGTACCACGTTACAATTGCTTTCTGAAATTCGTTTCCCATACTTGCTACGTGCTATTGAAATTCCATTATTTGCTGAAAATTAGACTTCTTCCCATACTTGTTGTTCTTCTTAGGAAGGTAACTTTTTTATTTTTCATTGTGTAACAGCTACCAGTTGCTTACACATAAAGTTTTCAAATCATTCATGCTGCAGATGTATCCTTCAAATCTTCACCATATGCACCTCTCCCCTATTGATATGTATTTATGTCTTCTCTATAGTGTCAACCTCTATAGGATTCTTAAGAGCCATGTGATAGAACTGTGTTTCAACAAAATTTGTATTACAGCTTCAACTAACTCATGATGTTGCAGCTTATTCGTGATAAAATCCGTTCTGGAAAAAGTGACAAAGATATCTATAAAAAGCTTGAAAATGATTATAGGGAGATGATTCTTTATGCTCCAAAGTTTGATTGGCAGACTGCAGCCTTCTGGCTCTCACTTGTCAGTTTCTTTTAGAACCACTTAATATTATTTGATTTGATACTAATCCTAGAAATCTGTTACAAATGACATTTCAGCATCCGAACTTTTATCAACAGAGGCAATATGAAGGTATATAGTATTATTTAATTTGTTTTTGATTATTTGTTTAAAAAATATCTTTTCAAAATAACATTGTTTTATTGTAGGCTCCAGAAATAGAAATCACCCCAGCTCCAAATGCAATACTATCTCCAGAACCAATAAACAACCTGGAATGTGCAGGTATATAGGTACTAACTTGGTATCTATATATGTACATATTTTTTCACATACTAATTTGGTGATTCATTTGTGATTCACATATGAATTACATGTGATTCACATGTAGTTCACATATGAATTACATGTGATTCACATGTAAATCACATATGAAACACATGTGACACACACATGTAAATCACATATGAATTACATGTTATTCACATGTAAATCACATATGAATTACATGTGATTTACATGAAATTCACATATGAAATACATGTGATTCACATGTAAATCACATATAAATTACATGTGATTCACATATGAATTACATGTGATTCACATGTAAGTCACATGTAATTCACATATGAATTACATGTGATTCACATGTAAATCACATATGAATTACATGTGATTCACATGTAACTAACATATGAATTACATGTAATTCACATGTAAATCACATATGAATTACATGTGATTCACATGTAAATCACATATGTATTTTTGTGAGTGTTTTTGCATTAATCAGATTCTTTTTAATTTTCTTGTAGATTTGGAAGAAATTGTGGTGAATATTGAAGAGGTGGAAAATGATAAATTGAAGAAAATATGGAAATATTGACACGAAGACATGAAAATGCTTTGATATTTTGTAACATTTTTTTGTTTTTTATATTTTATATTGTATCGAATAAAATACTTATTGTATTATGTTTATAAATTAGTAAATAAAATGAGTTTCTTATGATTTTCTTACAAATATTATAGTATATGAAATATGCATATATGCATTTGTAAAAAATATGCATAAATGTACCAAAAATGTTGATTTTTTTGGTTAAAAAATATAGTATTTTTTAAATATTCCAGTTTTTTTAATTGATTTTTAAATGTTTTATAAAAAATGCAGTTTTTTTAAAAAAAAATATATTTTTTTCAATTTTTTTCAAAAATTCATGTTTTCTATAAAAAACTAAAAAATCTGCACTTTTGTTGTTTTTTTTTAAAAAAACTGAAAAATACTATTTAAAAAAAACTGAAAATACTATTTTTTAAAAAATATGCAAAAACTGAAAAAAATTTCAAAAATTCATGTTTTCTTTAAAAAATTAAAAATCTGCACTTAAAAAAAACTGAAAATAAAATACTTTTTTAAAAAAAATCCGAAAATTTGATTTATTATGTAATTTTTTAGACATTTCTATTAATATGTAGAATAACACAAAAAATTAAACATTAAATGAAATCGATAAGATTAGGATCATGCCCTTAATGAATTAGTTTTGATCTAACATTCCACTTTTAGTTCTCGGGTTCTCGGAAAACTATGAGTTCTCAACCGATCTTAACCCTATATATATATATATATATATATATATATATATATATATATATATATATATATATATATATATATATATATATATATATATATATATAGGGAAGTCTCCGGAAAAGTCCCAATATTTACCCTAATTTACAACAAAGTCCCAAACTAAAATTAGTTTATGAAAAAGTCCAAAAAACCCGTAAAAATGACGAGTTGGCTCTATTTTCTTGGTTTACCGGTTTCATTACTTACCCGGAAACATTAAAGTCCCATTATTTTACCATTATTTTCATTAAAGTCCTATTATTTTACAATAATTTGGGACTTTGTCGTAAATTATGATAAAATAATGAGACTTTTTTAAAACCGGTTAAGTAATGAAACCGGTAAACCGGGGAAATATGGTCAAATCGTCATTTTATCGGTAATTAGGATTTTTTTCATAAACAAATTTTAGTTTAGGACTTTTTCGTAAATTAAGGTAAAATATTAGGACTTTTCCAGAGATTTTCCTATATATATATATATATATATATATATATATATATATATATATATATATATATATATATATATATATATATATATATATATATATATATATATATATTTTCCTAATTTTATCTAAAATATTAAAAAACATATAGACTATAAACCTCGTAACTGTCAATCCTAAATATGCAAACAGTTATTTTAAACAAATATGAATGTTTTTTTTGTAAGTCTGTCATCGTTATTTCTAATTAATATGTAAAATGATTTTAAAATATTCACAATGTTCTTTAACTCAAGATTAATGATAAATAATTATACTATACGATGAAATATAAAATTTAATGGACTGAAAAAAAAAAAACAAATACAATCATAAATGACAATATCATTGTTTTATTTAAAATCAGAAAATAAGGTAATGTAAGACATACATTGCAACATTGCATTTCAGGTTTTTCCCTTTTAGCCCTTCATTGTAAATTCTTTTCATTTTGGTCCTTAGCCGAGTACGCTGGACGTACTGGCTCGATGGATTTACGTGGAGGCACCCACGTGGAAGTACGTTGGGCGTATGCTCATCAGGGGCAAACCCTAATTTTTAGGGTTTGTGTCATATTTAATCAACTTATGTTGTTTTGGGAGCTTCTTATGGTCAACCTCCACTTCTCCAAACTCTAAGAACGAAACCCTAGCCCTCATTTGAGTGTTTTCCATATGACATATCATGTCCCTAGACTAAATAAATGTAGTATGAAGGATATGTCATAACTCTATAATTTGAGGGACTAATTTTGTGTGGTTCAAATTTCTTTTCCAAAAGGTGTAACTATTGAATTTATTCCATTAGTATATGTATCATCATCTAGATACTCAATAGTTCTTGCTTACGATTCAAATACTCTCATATAAAACACCATCATCAGGAGTATAAAAAAATACACAATTCTCTCCATCTGAAAATCAGTAAACACCATTATGGGAAGAAAATAATCAAGAACATGGCAACATCTTCTTTAAAGTTAACCCTTCCATATAAGTAAATTGATTTAAGATCCATCTTTATGTGAAATTGATCATGTCTAATAATCAACACCTTGCTCTTATGTATTGGCATCGTCATGTCGTTGGGAAATTCCGTTGTGTCAAATGCATACAATCACTACTACATTACATTCTAGGAAAGCCATGTTTGGATTCATGTACGGCTTACAAAAGTGGTATGTCGTGCATAGTTGTTTATGCAAATATTCGTCTCGATACAACTCAATAATATTTTCGAGATGAGGTTTAAATTCTTTCTAACATATTCAAATACTCGTATGACGAGTCAACGACTGTCCTGTACCCTAGTTAATGTATTTCATATGTGTACTACTACAATGAAATAAAACTTATTTGGTTCCTAGCATCCATGGTTAACCTAAACCATGGATCATTTGTCTCAATATCATCAACTATTCTTACAAATAGTTCTCTTTGTATCCAAAACCTTCTTCTAAAACCCTCACCACAAAATACGGTATTTGGAGCAAAATAATCATGCACGTGACAATCATGTGTAGTATCCAGATCATGAACACAAATTATTTCATTTGTTAACCCGCTTGAACTTGTAGTATCTTGAAGAAGATGTAATTTAGCTTGAGCAATTGTTTTCATAGCGCACATGTTATGCTCATTAGATGAAGACACGCCTATTGAACATGATGACGAAGATGAAACTTAACGGTTACGCATGGATTTTGTTAGGTGTGTAATCGAACTCCTTGAATATCTTCTATGATTATATAAATTGAGAGAAAAGTTGATTGATTTATTATTATTAAGAAGATACCGTGGTTATTCATAGATTTTTTTAAACCTAATGGTTTGAAAGATGCAAGATGTTTGCGGAAACAACCCAAGAGTTTTTCTCTCTACTTTTTCCCAAAGGACGCATGCTCATGTTCACAGCGGGAATATGGTTCCCAAAGTTAATGCAGGGATACCGTCCTTCCTAACTATGTATATATGATGCACCTTTTTAAAGAAACAATATTTGAAACAAAAATACAAAAGAAACATGAGATCATATTTGCCTGGTAAATATTATCGTTTATTTTGGTTAAATATAATGTAATTCATTACATAAAATTCAAGATATGTTTCAATTTAAGTTAGTCCTGAACTAGAATTTCATTTTGAGAAACGTACCTAATGGCATGTATGTTTTAGGGTTATCAATATCGTCATGATACTCAAAACTACGACTCGATTTCGACATTGATTCCGCACGGAGTGCTGCCATAGCCGCCCTCCGTCTTTGCTTCTGTTCTTTCAAGCTCTTTATTTGCTCTTCCACCGCCGCCTTTGCCTCCTCCGCCACCTCCGCCCTCGTTGCCGCTTGTTCCGCTCTTGTCCTGAACTCGCTCACTCTCGCCATCGCACTCTCCAAATCTTTCTTCAAATTCTCCATTTCCGGTTCCAATTTAGCTTCCTCCGCTTTCTTCACCAACATCTCGTATTCTTCCAACGAAATCGTGATCTCATGGTCGGAATTTGGAAGTTCCGATTGTAAACTTTCGTTTTCTTTCTTCAGTTCTTGGTTCTCAATCGCCATTTCCTGAAGAGCAAAATAAGCAGCGGATTTTTCGCCTTTAGCTCGTAACTCGGAAGCCTCTGCGGATGCGGTTTTGGATCTCCCTTTATGAAGCTCGGCCTTCAACAAGGCTATTTCGACTTGTGCTTCGTTCTCTTTGTTACACATCTCTTCCAAATCGGTTTTAACCGTGTCTAACTCACCTCTGATTTCCAGCTTCAACTGAGTCAACTCGCTCTCTAATAACTCCATATGTTTTTCAGCCTTTATCTTCGCGCTCTCTGCCTCCATGGACGAAGCTTGTAAACTGAGAATGGTGTCATTGAGCGCATTTGTGTGTTTGATGGCCTCGAGTTTATCATCGGTGGCAGCCACGAGTTGTTTCTCGACTGTAAGAAGCTGATCTCGTGTTGATTTTAAGTCGCTCAACTCATCGGCCATAATTTGGATCTTGGAATGGAGTTCTGATACACGAATCTTTGCTTCCTTGCATTCGTTGATGTATATATCTTTTTCGAATTCCGAGGTCTTCAATAGCATTGAGAGCTCCTCAACGGTTTTTTCGTGGTGATCTTTGTTAAGAAGGGCTTGCTTGTGGGCAGAATCCATGGCTTCTAGTTGAACCTTGCAATTAGCCAAATCTTGTAGGACAACTTCAAGATCTTTCACCTTCTCTGATTCCTGATCCATTTTTCATTTCAAACAAACAATTCATCTTCTGATCAATACGTGGGAAAAAAAAAATACAAATTATACTCCACTATATTTGTCCAGAATCATCTATATTAATAGACGATGACATGCAGATGAAACTGCCTACAACACCGGAGTTAGAAACTTACATCGTCGCTACTAGACCGACTCCTAATCTGACCGCATTTCTCCCCAAAATGCGAAAGAGATGCTCGAACGGATTTGATATGATCTGTATCGATCTCCCCCATACTTTCTTCCCTAAACAATTCAGTCATTATGATTGATATGTACAAAATTGCTGCATATGTTATGTGCGAGAGAGAGAGAGATGTACCTCGAAAAATTAGGAAGTTATGGAAGTTGATCGTTGAAGATCGTACAAATATGGGAAGGAAATATTGTTCGTACCATTGGGTTTATCGTTTTCGATTGAGGGTTTTGTTGGTTTCCGATAGAATCGAAGACAAAAATTCAGCTCGTTTGTGTTAGATTAAGAAGTTGCGTTGATTTTGATGTATGTATATTAGTATATTATACAATATACACAAATACACACATACATATGAGAGGATGAGAGGTAGAGAGAGATGGAGTATCATACCGCCGTCCACCTGCACCTAGTGAAGATCGCCGGCCGGCCAGCTGTCTGAGATAAACCATGGCGCATATACCAGGCAGGAACTCGTAGTTTTCTTTTCGTCATTTTGCTTCGTAGAGATAAGATTTGACTTCACTGAATCCTACAAATTTTCAATTGTGTTCTTCCCCGTTTCAGTTGGAGTTAGCTCTTGTAAGTAGTGATCCAATTGGTTTAGAGTAGGCCCATTCCATTAGTAGTGTTTTTTAGGTAACGTCAGAATTCGGGTTGTGCACGACATGATCTTGTATTTGACTATCTGAGATAAAAAAAACAATGTCAATAGAAACTACATTTGATATGTTTATAAAAATAGAATGGTATGGTCCTTTTGCAGCAAATCTTACATACGATGTCCATTTTGACCAAACTTCACACACCAATAATCCTTATGTTAGATGTTTGGATGTTCATATGACTATGCTAAAAAGTAAGGATGAGCTTTAGAACCGGACCAGTTCGGAACTGGAACCGGTTTTTCTATATTATCAGAACCGGGAACCAGACTGCCGGTTCTAGTTCCGGTTCCGGTCCCGGTTTTTTGAATATTTTTCAAATTAGAACCGGTTGAAATATTATAGATGATGTTATCTTCCGGAACTTGTAAATGATTCAGTATTTAACCAAATTATGACTTTTTACATTCTAAATTGAAATATAAACACTAAATTACATGATGAAAAAAAAATGAAGTAGTTACGACTTTATATGAGTGGGTTATGCACATTTTAAAAGTGTGACAAATTCCAAAAAAAAAATGTTGAAACAGAAAATACGCAGCATTGATATGATGTCTTCGAGGTCTATAACTGATTCAATATCTAACCAAAATATATGTTTTTATAGTTTTAACTGAAATACAAACACCAAATTACATGCTGGAAAAAAATTAAGTAATTCCAACGTCATACGAATGAATTATGCACATTAAAAAAATGGGACAGAGTCAAAAAGAAAATGTTGAATTAGAGAAAACGCAGCATTGATATTATTTCTTTCGGGGCATGTGTCTGATTCAGTATCTAACAAAAACATATGTTTGCACAGTAAAAAATGAATTACAAACTCCAAATTACATGTTGGAAAAAAATCAAATAATTCCGACTTCATATGAGTAAGTTATGCATATTTTAAAAAACGGAAAAATTGTCAAACTGGTTCCGCTTTTCATAAAAATGGAGAACCGGTAATCAAACCTTGTTATCAATTCCGGTTCCTATTCGATTCCGGTCCGGTTCCGATTCCAACGGTCCTAATGCTCATTTAGTAAAATGTAAAGTAAAGATTAGGTCCATGTAAAATTACCAATATACCTTAATGAATTTTTGTTTTTTTAAAATGATATATAATTAAAAAAAATAGAAGATAATTGGTAAACACATCACATATACATACAAAAACACAATCTCTCTCTTACTGGCTCTCTCAAAAAACACCACCAAGCTCACCTACATCATCGTCTTCTTCTTCAACCACTCACCTACAACTTGATAAACACATATAAATACACATAGAGGTGAGTTTGGGTTTGAAATAGGATGCAAGGTTTTGGGTTTTGTTGATTCCAGATTTGGAACTACAAAATGGATCAGGGCTCTGGGCTCTAATGTCGACCCATGCATTCTCCATTGCCATCTCTATTGTTTAAAAATGTGTTAGGTTTAATTGTGGAACACAATTTCATCTTATTCTGAATTTGGATCTGATTTCATCTTCTACTATTTGGGTTCGAGTATGTTGTATTTCATATTAATGTTTGTGGTTCATATTTTAAATTAAAAGCTCATAAATCGATTGAATTTGTTTTTGTGTCCTAAATGTGTGGTAGATTCCCTGTGTTAAAATGGTTTTGGATTATTTCAAGTTGAAGATTATTTTGAGAATTTATTGAGTTCTTCGATGATGTTGTGGTTCATCGATGTAACAGCCCAAAAATCATGACTAAAAATTTCATTTTTATTTATTAAAATAACCATACTTATAAAAATCATTTCTTCCAAAAACATAAGTCAAATATAAATCAAAGTATCTCATCAAAACTCATATCAATAAAAACATCTCAGTCTAAACAAATGGTGTGTGCACTGTAGTTATCGCGAGCTCTTCCCTTTGCTACCAGAAATACCTAAAACCAAAACTGAAAACTATAAACACGAAGCTTAGTGAGTCTCCCCAAACTACCACATACCATATACATAATCATGCTACTAGGAGATACGGGCCCTGCTCACACTCAAGGAGATATTGGCCTTGCCCACACTCCGCTAACTAGGAGATATGGGCCCTGCCCACACTCCGTTGACTACGAGATACAGACCCCATCCACACTCGGCTAACTACGAGATACGGGCCCCGCCCACACTCGGCTAACTATGAGATACGGGGCCTGCCCACACTCATATACTAAACATACATACAAGTATCATACATATAACAAGTATAGCCAAATCTATCAAACAGTCCTATATACATACTCAAATAATGCTATGAGATACGGGCCCGGCCCACACTCAGCTAATAATGAGATACTGGCCTCGCCACACTTTATGAGATATGGGCTCCCGCCCATACTCGACTAACTAGGAGATACGAGCCCTGCCCACACTCCACTGACTATGAGATACAGGCCTCGACCACACTCATATTCCTAACAACACATACATGTATCACACAGACAACAAGTATATCAATCCAACAATCTGACTGATATCTATACTCAGGTAATGATGATATATAGGCCCCGCCCACACTCTGTGTTCCTATCAAGAACATACAAACTACATGGGCCGACATTGGTGCCTTCGACCCATTCAAACCAGGAGGAAACTCACCTCGCACTACAGATGATCCCTGGCTGGTGGCTGACAAATTCGTGAACTGTCAACATCAAAATAAAACCCAATTAACCATTTGGGTTTCATGCGTCACCATAAATACACACTTAGGGTAAAAGGACCATTTTACCCTTAACATACCTTGGTCCAAGATCAAGGCCCAACTCAAACTCTGAAGGCCCAAAAGCGAATTAATCAACCAAGGCCCAAATATTGCCCAATTTTCCAAATTGGGCCCAAACCCCTTAAATGGGCCTTACCCTAAGGCCCATCCAAATATAATAGCCCATATACTTGTTCTCACTTGACCCAACAAGAATCCAAACACTTAAGCCCAAAAGAAAGGCTCAACTTGAAGCCCAATAATAATTAACGTTTTCACATAAAATGACGATTAGGGTTAAGTATTCTTAATTAACCCATTATGAAATTAACCTATTAAGGACTTAATTCATTAAGTTCATCACTCCACTCAGCCATTCATACAATGTAGTCGGACATAATTCAAAATTCCAGTTTAACTGTCCAAACGCGGGTCCCGACAAGTCCTAACAACAGTTTCCAAGATTAGGGTTTTCTAAACCCAAATTAGGGTTTCCAACCCAAAAACAAGTCAATTAGTCCCAATGGTTATGTTTTTGTCTGATATAAGCTTCACTAGGCCGGGCACCACCTACTGCCACCTCGGGTAATGGTGGTCGACGGCGGCTCACGGCAGTAACCACCACCTCACGGTGGTGGTGGGGATTTTACTTGGTTTTTCTCCGACCAAAACACCCAATCAACATCCCAATAATATAGGAAATGCACTCATACACATCTAACGACACACATACAACCACCCATGCGGTGACAGGTGGCAGCAAGCGGTGGCAGCCACCACTTCATGGTG
This sequence comes from Lactuca sativa, assembly GCF_002870075.4. Lineage (NCBI taxonomy): Eukaryota > Viridiplantae > Streptophyta > Magnoliopsida > Asterales > Asteraceae > Lactuca > Lactuca sativa. The sequence goes on along the minus strand of NC_056627.2, from coordinate 49,332,119 downwards.
GTGGCGGTGGGTTTTCTGGCCACAAATCATACCTATGGCCCCATGAATACATCAAATAGCATGTTCCTTCGAATACACACCCTTACAGCCAACGCCTAGGCGGCAGAAGTCACCGGAAAAGATGAAAACAAAGCCCCTATGGCCACCAACAATGGTAATGACGTCTCCAACATAGTATTCACAACAAATAACGAGGAAGAGAGGAAATGTGGATTGCGGTTGGACTTACCAAGTGTTTCTAGTTGTTCACGACGTCGTGCAAGGACGAATGCCGCCCAATCCTCGGTCTTCGGTGGTCCTCTCAGCTCCCCACGACACCACCGACAAGGGTTGTTGTAGATGCGCTGACGCCAATATAACAGGTGGTAGGGTGGCAGTGGGACTCGAAACCTTCGACTTCGCTGGAAAAGACAACAGTGGCGGCTGTGTAGGCTTCTAAGGTGGTGGCTATTGATAAAGCATCTTGAAACATCCCAAAAATATAGTCTAAAAATTTCATTTTTAAATCATTAATAAAACGATAAATCATCCATCATCATAACAAAAATCAAGAACCATGTATCTCAAAACATCATGTCAAATATTGTATCAAAATCAAATGAGAAAATATCAGAGTTTAAAACAATCCCAGGCTGAAACTGCGGTGTGTGCCATGCGATCATCCCAAGCCCTTCCCCTTGCTAATGGAAGTACCTGAAACCAAAACTGAAAACTGTAAACACGAAGCTTAGTGAGCTCCCCCAAACTACCACATACCACACAATAAAAATAATAACACATATTGGGCCTTGCCCACTGCATCGGGCCCCGCCCGACTTCGGAATAATCCGACATCGGGCCCCGCCCGACATCGGACCGAAATCTGGAATACATATCATAGCAGCAAGCACATAACACATAAGTATATAACATAACAAACATCCTCGGGCTTCCCCTGACATCGAGCCAAAGTCTGGTACACATAACATATAAGTTAATTTTGCATCGTGCGTACCCCGACATCGGGCTTTCCCCATAATACACAACACATAACATGAATGAATCACAAAGACATCAAGCATACATATTCTCTTCTCGAGACCGCCCCGACATCAGACTGAAGTCCGGAAACATATAATTTGTATCAGGCTAACCTCGGCATCGGAACGAAGTCCGGCATACTTTAAATACATAAACGGGCTGGAATTGGTGCCTTCGACCCGTTCCTACTGGAGGAAAATTCACCTCGCAAAGCTGTCGTGAAATCTCGCAGTGAGGAATATCTGATAACTGCTCCCACGTCTCCCCGACTATCAAATCAAAATAATACATAGTCAAAAATCTAATAATCCTCCTTAGATTAAAATGACCATTTTACCCCTGGTTAAATTCAGCGTCCTGGTCAAAGTCAAAGTCAAGGTCAATTCCCAGTCAGCCCAACTTGGCGAGTTGCTGTAATGATTAACTCGTGGTTGACTGAGTCAACTCGTCAAGTCCCTTACATACTCGTCAAGTTCTTCCTGTCATAATCATCGGGACAACCCGCTTCGACTTGTCGAGTCCTTCTCTTGACTCACCGAGTTCCCCTGTCTGAATGAGCCATCCTAAAGGATTAAGCTCATACCTTTCAGATCTATGTTCCAAACTTCCTCTACTTACTGGAAATCCACTCTTAAGAGTAAGGTTTCCAACTTTACCCGTCCTTAGTCCATCTTAATAGGTTTAACCCAAACCCTAACTACTTTAAGGCATAAATCTTGATCCATAGGCCATAACTTCCTAAACCAAGGCACAATATACTAGATCTAGGCTGATATCATTTGTTAGACATGTAAAGTTCCGAGCTTTCCTTCCATGCATGCTCTTTTAGAGCTAAAAAGGCCATGTTCTTGCATATAAGCTTGCATGGGGCTTCCGTGGTCATAAAGTTTGCACCTCTGATCCATCCTTCCCAGTTCAAGACAATTCAGTAGGATGTTCTCAAGTACAGGGGGAACTGCCCTCTCCAACCGCAGATTCTTCTGATATTGAAGATATTACCTCCACCGCAGCTGCTGATCATCTGCAACCCCGTGTCCAATCTGGCATCTACTCGACGAGTTAGGGCAACCGAATCGTCGAGTAGCTTTTAAAAAAATAAATACTTGAATAAATGAAATGTGTACCAGGAACGGGACGTTACACATCTAGGTTTAGGGTTTCCTCAAGAAAATGAGGGGGGAAAAGGTTACCGGGTTTAATCCCGTTCCACATTCAAATATAACTCATTTTTTTCAAGTTTGGTCCTCCTCCACCATAAGCTTTTCACATTAACTCCAAAACTTACCAAACAACGCCCATCTTTAATAATTCATTACAATTCAAGTCCGACAGTTACCATTTAACCCTCAAATAATAAAAATGTAGCTTTTAACACCCCAATGTGCACACCCCGTTAGTTATTACGACTTAGGGCTAAAATACAATACTTAAAAATACATCTCGAGTTCTAGGGTTTATTATTTATTTATTTAAAACGGACTGTTACACTCGATTCTGTAACACCGTAAATTCTCAAACAAAATTTTCATTTTTAATTTCATAAAACACGTGTCATTTTAAATAAACACCATTTAATAGTCAACAAAGTTTTCAAAACATTATCAAAATCCAGGATCCCCATTCGTGACTCTTTTCTCTGGTGTGTACAATCGATCCGCCGCCTTCCCGCGATTTTGATAAGAACCTGAAACACATAACACATAACACGGTAAGCACGAAGCTTAGTGAGTTCCCCAAAATACCGCATACAACACATATGCCACTCGAGGCTACAGTATGACCCTCCTGTCGATGAGTCTCAGCAGGACCCTCCAGTCCCGTAGCTCGTTGGACCCTCTGGTCCGGTCATAGCTCGTTGGGCCCTTCGGCCCGGTCTGTATCGTTGGACCCTCCGGTCCGGTCTGTATCGTTGGACCCTCCGGTCCGGTCTATACAATAATATAACATACATATATCACATAGAACATAATCTCATACATAACACATAAGACCCTCCGGTCATCACATAAATACCACTCTAGGTAACGTATAGTGAGAAGACTCACCTCGAATGATGAACGGCTCCTACAAATATCGCCGTTGCGCACCAGCCTCTGCCTCTGAGCCATATCTACAATGATCTCAAATTAGGATCTAAGTCCCAACCCTCATTCTCTAGGTCTAAAGGTAGTCCACTAACTAGTCCATAAATAACCCCTAAAAACCATTGGGCCCACCAAGGCCCAATAATAAATGGACTCTACCGAGGCCCAACTCTCAAGTCCAAGAGGCAAGCCCAACTCAAGGGCCCAAGGCACATATACATATTCCTCTAGTCCAAATCTCTAGCACAACAAGCCCAACACTTAAGGCCCAATATAAGACTTAGCCCAAAAATTCCACAGTGGGGTTACGCGGGGCGTACCTCCTTTGGTACGCTCAGCGTACTCCATCGCACACGAATCTTGATCGGGGACACTAACCTAGTACGCGGGGTGTACTAGATTTACGCTCAGCGTACGCCCATATTTACTTTTTCAACTCTTTTGGTCTTAATCAGTTAAGACCATAGCTATACTCTTAGATCTGGATTCCATAAAGGCTCATACTCAACAAAGCTCATGACTTTAAGCCTTTGCATGGCTGAGCAAGTCCCAAACACAAAAACTCTCACTCTTTACTACCCAAAAATTCCCATATCTCATGCATGGTTTGATTCCAACATCCAAGGACTCATTTTTATGAATCCTTTCCACTAGAAACACTTAAAGGGACATATATTAGGCTGTGGAGCTTAACCACTCATAAAGATTCAAGCTTTGGGACCAAAAACCCTAAAATGGTCCAAAAACAAAACTAGCACAATAATAAGCAAGTTCAAAACTTGATACCTCTGGAGGATGCACCAACAAGAGAAGAACATAGATCCAAAAGCTAGGTGCTCAAGCCATTCTCTTTCAAAGCTCCTTCTTCTTCAAAAGCCAAAAAAACAACAAGTCATCACCCCACTAGATCCATATGAGAAACCCACCAAGATTCAAACTTTATGCTTTCTGGAGCTAGATCAACATGATTAGGGCTTAGATCCACAAGCTCCAAGCCAAGCAATGCTTCCTCAAGAAACTCCTTCTTCCACAATATGCACCGAAAACTCACTAAATCACCAAAATGCTCAAGAATCACTCAAATGGAGGCTTAGGGTCGATTTCTAGGGTTTAGAGGGATGGAGGCTGAAGGTATTAGGGTTAGGTTATGAGATAAGGACCTTAAATAGGGTCCAAGACCTTAAAATAGCGTTCAGGTCTATTTGGCGTACGCCCAACGTACTTTGAAGAACATTCGCGACCCTCCTTGGTCAGTATACCCAGCGTACTCCAAATTACGCCCAGCGTACTGAGTACGCCCAACGTACTCTAAATTACGCCCAACGTACTCGACTAAACCATAAAACTTCTGAAGGCCATAACTTCTTCGTTATAAGTCCGTTTCCGATGATCCTTATATCCACGGAAAGCTAAAGAGAAGCCCTACACTTCTATCAACTTTATTCCTCCTGAATACCACTCGAACTCAAATCCAAAATTCATGAAAAGCCCGAACCAGCGCCTTAACAATACATTTGGGCTCTTAAGCACAAACCAAACTCTTTGATCACACAACCTACCTCACCTACATCCCAAAAGGGCATAACCTTTCTTATACTCGGATTAAGGCCCATGGGCCTTAAATCACAAAATAATCCAGAACAGGGTGTTACAATTCTCCACCACTTGAAATAGATTTCGCCCTCGAAATCGCTCCTTATCAACACATAGGTCGAACCCAATGATTCAGGAAGAACCATCGAAAGAACCCCATATCATACAACGATCTCTTCCAAAAACACCTAAACCCAACAGGAACTCCCGACCCCGAAGAAGGACAAACCCTTATGCCGTTGTGGTAATCAATCCGCCTCTCCAGAACTTGAAAACTCTACTGGTCTGTTTTCCTGCCAAACCACCCTCGCAATATCATCATGTTAATCGCTCATCGAATAACATACTCTAAGAATACTCTACCAATTCTGATTCTCTAATCGATCCCATTCGCAACTTAAAAGGGATGGAAAGGTCATATCCCACTAAGGACCCACTGCCTGAACAACTATCATAACTCTTCTGAAGGAAATGATCCTCAAAATTCTATCCTCAAACACAAGAAAGCGGTCAAGCCGGCTCGGAACGATCCTCTGGCACTCTGAATCATAAGCCCCAGTTCTTCTCAAATGTTCCATCCGACACTGAACACCAGGTCAACTCCTGATCCGACTGTTGGACCTTCAAGGGCTACCCACTGCACACCCAATAAAACGACTTACCGGCTTCCTTCTCACAACAACTATCTCGGCCCATCATGACACACAAGTCACAAAGTTCGCTTTATCCCAAGCGAATACTACAATTCCAATTGAAATCGTCTCACCCTCGACCCCTGTCGTTTACTACTCATTAGCTTCATACATCTCGTGTTCCGTCCCATACAAACAAACTGACCCACACAAGTCTAAAACATCAGATGACACACAATACCCCTCAAAAGGAACCCACCTCTAAGCTCGGAATCTCATCTTGCCTTCACATTACACCACTAGAGCCAAATAAAACTCAAGATTCTGGCTCGACGCAAAATTGGAATCACTCGTCCCAATGAAGCTCTCAACTCATAACCCATGACTCGTAACTTTTGCGTACATCACTACATCCAATTCCTTATGAATGCCATAACCACACCTTAACTCAGAATACAACGACTCCCGACCATTAGGGAGACCCCAGTCTCGCCTATGTCCTGTCTACCAGATTCCCACAAACTCACTGATAAGGCTACCCAAGCCTAGGAACTCCTCTACGTCATGCTCTGGCTAGTAAAACTACGGCTCCCCGCAGTTCCACAACACTCTCTCACTGACCAGTGAAAGCTACGGCTCCCCGCAGTTTCACAATGCTCCCTCACTGCTTGGCAAATACTACGGCTCCCCGTAGTATCGCCACATCATCTCGCTGGCTGGTAGATACTACGGCTCCCCGCAGTATCACCATACTCTCTCGCTAACCAGCGAATACTACGGCTCCCCGCAGTATCACGACACTCTCTCGCTGACTAGTTAGTACTTTGGCTCCCCGCAGTACCCTGATACCCTCTTCTACTCAAGCACTCGGAACCTCAAAATATTCCCATCTCACACATTGAAACACGAAGGAAAGATCAATGACTGTAAACACGTTGACTAAATTCCGAAGTTGCATCCTCTACTGATCACCACCCAAGCGAAACTACTCATTCCAACTCTAAAATTGGTTGACAAATCCACAGTTGCCCCTCCTGAAGTATAGATCACAATATATACCTATACCCGCAAATCTCAGCTATTGCACCCTGAACTCATCGAACCAATCTCCTCGAACTCAACATTTGCAAATCTGAAAAAAAAATCCCTAGCCATAACAAATTCTCTGACCAACGACCAATCGCCGTGGATTCACACACCCTTTCGAAAGCACATACAAATACATCATCTTGCATCGAACCTCACCTCTTTCACCAAATACCCAGGTTTCATGTGTCCGCACCGCAAATCTTCATAACCAATCCTATAACCGCACTTTAACGGATTGTTGATCCTCTCAATAGAATACCCAGTTCTCCCCCACTCAGGGTTCGAACCATCACCAATTGGTATACCAACAATCTATTCCATAGACTGTTTCACCAGGTATCTCACACTTGACTCTTGGAATGTGTCACGTAATCGCTTTAATGATCTTCCCAATAGAAACCAAGAAACTCCACATATCTCAACTTTGACCAAAAATCTCAGAATCCTCCCAGCGTGACTGCCTTTGTTCATCTCGAAGCCTCAAACCGACACACCGTCGGGGTACCTCACTGCTTCGAATTAAATTTGACTCTCGGTCCGGAAAATGATGCACAATCACACACCTCGACTCTGACTCCTCGACCCGTTTTCCTAAATCGGAAATACTCATAAAATCAATAGACCTCACTCTCATTGTCGATACACAACGTAGACCATGGGGGCCACCGCCCCTATATACTCCTCTTAGCCACCGGGAACTGCCAAAAAAAATAATACATCACCCTCAATAAAGCACCTCTTTGTTCTTATCCATCTTAGTCCCACTAATGATTCTCTCATAGGATAAGAATACCTCGCAGCAAACATACTGCCCAAATACTCTGGTGCAAAGGTCACAACCCCTTGCTACCCCACCGCGTCTACCTCCAACTCTGAAACCGAAAGTTCAATATCCCTCCTGCTCCTCACAGAAAATAGCACAACTCTGGTCACAGAAAGTGGCATCTCTGCTATCGGTCGACTGCTCAGCTCAGACCGCAATCCTTAAAAAACACCACCTCTACTTATCCTTGAGTCTTGCGACTCCAAATGACATCTCACCAAAAATTCCTCGGGAACTAACTCGATTTCCCTCTCAAGTTATGGTCCATCGAAAATCATTCAAATTGGCCCTCTGGGCCCATACCCTTTCATATTTGATCTCAGTATAACCAAACATAACGGAATAACTGGTAGAACCGGTAACACTAACCACCCACCACGATCATGGTACTCGAACCAAGTGGCCACCTCTCGGTCTGATATAAATCATGGTGCTCGAACCATGTCATCTCTTCTCAATCCGCTACAAAGCATGGTACTCGAACTGTGACATCACTTATCAACCTGCTGCCAATCATGGTACTCGAACCATGAAATCACTTCTCATTTACTGTAGCATCTACTTTGAACGCATGTGCAAGGCTTGGTAATGGAAATGGCGGGATTATGAGTCATGGTCAAATCCATAGTCATGGGTTTTGTGGGGATGTTTACGTGGAGACTGCTCTACTTGGATTTTATAAAAGTTTTAATGACATGGAGACTGTAAAGAAGGTGTTTGATGAAATGTCTGAAAAAAATGTAATGTCTTGGAATTCCATGATAGATGGGTATATAAGATAGGGGAATGTATCAATAGTTGAAGAGTTCTTTTCTGGAATGCCAAACAATGATGTTGTTTCTTGGAATTCCATGATTTCAGGGTATTCAAGAACAAGGGATATTAAGAAGGCGTTACATTTATTCCAAGAAATGCCTGAGAGAAATTCAACTTCATGGAATGTCATGCTCAGTGATTATGTGGAGTCTGATAAAAACGATTCGGCACGAAGCTTCTACAACTCAATGTCCCAAAGAAACACCATTTCTTGTATCACAATGATTGGTGGGTACTGGGTACTCAAAGTGTGGAGATATCGAATCGGCGCGTCAAGTATTCAATGATATGTTTCATAAAGACCAATTGTTGTATAATGCCATGATCACTTGTTACTCTAAATACAGTCGGCCAAAAGAAGCACTCCAGCTATTCGACAAAATGCTTCAACTAAAATCAAACATCCAACCAGACAAAATGACGTTAGCTACTGTCATATCTGCTTGTTCCCAAGTAGAAGACTTCACTTTCGGGTCTTGGATACATGACATTTACATGAAACAAATCGGCATCACCATGGATGATCACTTACATACAACATTAATCGACTTATATTCCAAACATGGTTTCATCGATAAAGCTTTAAAATTATTTTACAAGTTACACAAGTAAGACATCATTTCATACACATCCATGATTTTGGGTTGTGGGAACAATGGGAAGGAACATATTGCCATCCAAGTGTTCGATGAAATGATGGAGTCCAAAATCCGTCCAAATTTGGTCACATTTTCAGGAATACTAACCGTGTTAAGTCATGTTGGTAAAGTCGAAGAAAGTTACTAAGTTAATAAGCTGTAAGTTAATTTATCCAAACACCCTCTTACTTATTAGGTTAAGCCAACAAGTCTAGCTTAATGTACTAAAACACGAACCTTTTACTTTGTCAATAGGTTAGCTGATCAATTTAATAGAAATGGTCATATTTCTTAATGGAGCTAAACGGTCAATTTCATTGGTAGGATGTCACTTAAAAGGGTCGTAACTTGGATGGCCTTTGGAGTGGCTTATTGCTTATTTCTCACTTCAACTATATCTTGATTTTTCACTTACCCCCTCTAATATTGGAATTTTTCATCACTTTACCCCTCTAATATTGGAATTTTTCATTGCATACATTTAAGTTTGTAAAATAATCGATGATTATTGATTGGGAATTTTCATTACATACTACACTTAATTTGTAAAATAATTAATGAATATAAAGAGAAAACAATGTATCTGATTTTAAGTTTCTTTCTATATTTTTACTTAATGTAACCAAATAATATTGGATGACTTTGACTTTGACTTTGAATTTGAATTATAAGCAACTTAAAAATGTTTATTTACGTTCAATTTGATTAAAGCTCAAGCCTCTGTTCAATTCAGATTCATTACGTGATATGCCTCGTTATTCAAAGCAAGAGCAAGGAAAGATCGTATCATTACACTCTTTACCAAGGACTAAACTCGGTTATATTTTCTATTACATAAATTGTGTTGTATTTTAGATTTTAACAAAAAAAATAATAATTTAAACATCCTAATTTCCTTTCAAAAGTCATGTAAATGGACATTTCACAAGTCAATTCTAGATTGACAAAGACATTAAAATATTTTTTTCGTCACTTATCTTCCTTTTAAACTGCATTCAAGAAAGAGAACATACCAGGGAGAACCTAAAAATTGAATATGATGTGGTTTCGTTTTAATAGAAAGCAAGGGACCAAAATTAGAAAAAACCCAAAGCTGAAGGATCAATGATGAAAAAACATCTAGGAAAGTGAAATGAAAAGAGCCGCATAATTGGTAATTCCTTTTAGCAAAGCATTTTTACCAAATCCAGGAAAGTTATTCTTTAATAACTTGTACATTATGCATTAGATACTCTATATTTTTTGAAAAGAAACATTTTAGCTCTGGGGGAAAGTTACGCTTTGATAAAGCTCTGGAACAGAAGAATCGGTGCAAAAAAAGTGGATTTAGTGTGAGGGAGATTTCTGTGAAATCTCTACTCTTTTCTTCCAAGATTTGAGTGTTGCCGATTGATCGATTGGAGGGATAGAGGGAAAGAAGAATGGAGAAAGCTTTGATTAAAGTTGGCAGCATTAAAGCTGGTAGCTTTTGGGTTTCTAAAAAGGCCAAAGAAGAGATCTCCAACATTTCGCAAGATCTTTCGGTATTTACCCACACCCAATAGCTTATCAGTAATTCTTGGTTGATTTTGATTTTGGTTTGTTTGTTATACGTAATCTTCAATTGATTCGAGTTGCTTAATTTTGATCTGTGTTTGGATAGAAACGTCAGTAAAAATTTGATTTTTATGGGTTTGTTCGTTATGTGCAATCGCAATGTAGGATCTGCGTTGTTCTTGTTCTTACGTGTAGGTTTTTGTTCTTGTTCTTACGTGTAGGTTTTTGTTCTTCTTCACAAATCAAGCTCAATTTAATTTCACTATTTCTTTAATTCCCAGTTTTGTTATATGGGTGTTGAGACTTAATAGGTAATCGATTAATCATATGAGGAGATAAATTGAGGAATTATCTTGATCTTGATAAGGGTCTAAGTAGAGATCTCCAATGAAATTGAGTATAAATTTAATTGGGTTTGGGAATAATGTAGGATCTGAATGGTCTTTGTTTCCCCGAGGTAAAAGAAGAGATAGGCAATATGTCTTTTCATTTGAATTTTTAGTAATAAGACTATCCCAATTAAGACACTTGAAATGATCTGTATTCATGTTTGCAGACGCTCTCAAACACAGTGGAAAAGAAGGCGAAATGGGTATTCGACAAACTAAAAGGTATTAAACTGTTTGTAATTTGTGCACGTATATATATACTACACGTATCATTGTCGTATAAAAATAATTGATATTTCTTCATAGGCAAGCCTTCGAAACCATTGCCAGATTTCCTTAGAGAATACAACCTCCCTCCTGGATTATTCCCACAAAACATAACATGTTATGAGTTTGATGAGGCAAAGCTAAAACTCGTGGTGCATTTACCCTCTCCTTGCGAGGTTACCTTCAAGGATCAGTCTGTGATAAGATACGCGACTCGAGTGAAAGGGCTTGTGTCAAGGGGAAAGCTGACTGTGATAGAAGGAATGAAGACAAAGGTGGTTGTTTGGGTGAAAGTATCGAGTGTGGTTGTGGAGAATTATAGGTCTGATAAAGTGTGGTTCACGGCTGGTGTGAAGAAATCACGGTCTAGAGATGCTTATGAGACACCCCGTGATGCGATTAGAGTTGATGAATTTTGAAGGTCACCATTCACATTTCACGAAGATAATTATTTTTTTGTTCTTGTTATGTTAATATTTGATTTGTTTCAATCACATTGTCCATTGGTATCAAACTATCAATGGATCTTAACATGTTTTATGATGTGTGTCAAGTTTGTTTAATGATGCTAGTGTGTCAAATTTGTTAATCGTTTTCCAAAGAAAATTAAAATATTGATTTTACTGAGTGTTTGCATGTCCTGGAAAAATGAGTTAGGGTTTGTTTTGTTGGATGAAAATAATAATAATAATATAGTTATTATATTTGGTTGGATAAAATAAAAAATAATGAAATAGTTATTATATTTTATATCATGTTTGAGGAAGTTTATTTTTAATGTAAAAAATGATTTTTTTCTAAAAAAAGCGGTTATAGTTGCAACTTGCAAGGAATAACAATGGTGATAAGGTACTAAATATTGTATTTCATTGTGCAAAAAGGAAACATATTGGTTAAAGAAATATGTTTGCTAAAGTTTTGCATGCCACTATGTGAAAAAGGGAAACTAACTACGAAGCAAGTTGGGATAAGGTTTTTAATCTAACAATTAACAAGGAGGTCTAGATAGAAGAGATATTTAATTATTTGTCATTTAAAAAAAATTACAAATCAAATGGATATGCCGATATGTCGTGCATTTTTCCAATCCCAACGGGATCTTAATGTAATTCAAAATTGGTTTTTTTACTAAACTGAAAGTTTAGGTTTTAAGTTAGTATCAATCTCATTACTTTTGCACAATCAACTTGTCTTACATGCAATAAAGAGGATGAATGTACCGATCATGTTTTAGTTAAATGTGATTTCGCTAAAAAGGTCATGGAATTGGTTTTTAGGTTTTAAGATTTTCAATCGGTTATCAATATGCTCGATTATGCAGCAAAATGGGGAACCTATCCAAAACGACGAAAACTATTACTAACAATCTGTTACTGCAGATTAAGGTGTATTTGGAAAGCAATGAACGACAAAATCTTTAAAAAGATCCGGTCATCACCCACTAAAACTATAGACATCATTAAATCGTTGGCGTTCCTATGGGTTAAAAACATGAGTAATAGAGGAGATCTACACCTAAGAGAGTCTCATCCCATTGCCCTCTTATTGGCATGTAATATTTGGTTTTTCTTTTTTGTTTTCTCTTATTTTTTGTTCTATCTTTTCTTTGTTTTGTTTCCCATTTCTAGCTCCTTGCTAAGTGGTTTAGACTCCTTTTTATTACTAGATTATGACCCCGCGTAAAACGCGGAGGAACATATAAAAATGTACATGTAAATGTATAAAAAAGTTGGCATTATAAAAAAATAAAGTAACATAAACAGACTTAGCATTATTGTTAACATTTAAATGTTTGAAAAAAAACCAAAGAAACACTTGAATATCTATAATAGTTGAAGGACCTCTTTGTAAACATAACTTTTTGTTTTATTAGTTGGACAACCTTCCTCGTAATATATGAGTACCTTCAATCTCTTTTCATTTGTGACGTGAAAAACAAAGAATATATAACTAAAAATGAGTGAAGACAAACTTATGCAAGTATAATCCAACATTTGATAATTATTGTCATTGACTTTTGTTAGTGGCCATAACAAAATAAACTATTATAGGAAATTGCCTCCGCTGAAAACATAATGAGATTCTTTCATTAGACGGAGTTAAATTCATGCAAGGTATATAAGTAGTCTCCATAAAGAATCTATCATATATGATTCAGGCTTCAATGATGTTTCTTCCAAGCCTAACAATCTATAATCTAGTACAATTGCATAGTCCTTTGGTTTGGTCGATATTACAAAGTAATATGACTGGAACACATATTTTTAGTGTAAGTTTATGGATGGAAATTCTAGATGCCTTAAAATCATTCAACACAGCTGAAGAGTAAATTGATTCCTCAAAAAAAACCCGGTAACTCTGTATCACGTAAAGAATTTGAACTCATATGTTTTCCCTTCATCTTTCATCAATCCTAAAATGTAGTCATTGGTAGCATCAAATTCTTCATTTGTAGGGACCAAAATAGCTTTATCTTGAAAATATGATTGATCATCAAGATGATTTTCAAAGGATAGATAAATGATGGATACAATTGAATGAATATGGTCACCTATAGAGTGAACAACAACGTCTTCTGGAAATTCAATTTCAGCTTCACCATCATTAGGGCCGCCAATATTACCATCACCAATTTTAACAATCCACTCATCAAATGCTTTGTCTCATCCAAATCTTAGTTATACAACCAAAATAAATCTCATGTTTACGGTTAAACGTAAAACTGTACATCACGCTGTAATTTGGACGAATATAATGCATGCACAGTATCCGAACAATTGCCTCTTTGTATTGCTAGAAGAATTTGTCTAAAGCCATCTCCATATAAAATGGTCTTGCCTCCAAACGATTCTTAAAGATAAATACCTACAGAGCAATGATATCCTCTTTGTTGACCATATTTGATGTATAAACTTCATTGTCGTTGAATTGTTCGTCAGAGTTCACTAATACTTTTGTATTGGCACACGATATCCCTCTAGACAATGTCACATAAAGTTGGTCATGCGTGAAACCGATTCTGGGAGATAAATACCTACATTTGGAATTGTTTCTCCGTAAGCTTTATTGATTGCCATCGCGAAACATAATTTGATTAGAAATTGTTTTCTTATCAGTTTGAATGGTAACATGTCATCTTCATGCGGACATAAAGGAAACCATGGACCAAATCTCTAGATAGTTTATTTTGACTATTAGTGATGCAACGGTACCAAATAGTTTCTTTTGATGATAAGTTTCAGACGACTATTTAGGAGCTTAAGGTTTAGAGGGAGGGTGTGTTGCAATAAATATTAGCAAATTTGTTAAAAAATGAGACTTATTTATGAATGCAAATTTTCATATGTTCTTAGCAGGAACATGTTATACTTTAAAGAACACGTAATATATTGTTCTTGTATCATCTCTTATTCATATATAATTATACATTAATCCTAAAAAAAATAGTTATTTTGTCAAAATATCAGTTTAAAAACTAAAATAATATGTGAAATTTATTTTAAAACGAGTAGATGCTAACACTCTTTTTCGTAATATGATTTTCATATATGAAAAAAATAAACCATGATTACTTTTATAATTTGAAAAATTAAAACATGATTACTTTTATATATTTGACAATATTTTTGTATAACAAAACTTTAGAACATAATTAATCGTTTAAAAATAATAATGAAATATTGAAGTAAAGAATCAATTAATTGGTTGCTATCTTATTTTTATTTTTATAAGGTGATAATCTCGTTATGTCTTATTTAAAACTTATATTATAATATAACTTTTATATATATATATATATATATATATATATATATATATATATATATATATATATATATATATATATATATATATATATATCAGTGTTGTAAATATCGGCCTAGGCGGCCGCCTAGGCGCTAGGCGGTCTGCAACTGATTACGATTAGGGGTGTTTGGCGGAAATTGGTCAATATCGGTCAAACTCGGGCTAGGCGGTCCTTGGCGGGAAGATTTCAAAAAATTCAAAATTTCAAATTTTCAAATATCACACCAAATTTACAAAACTTCAAATTTTTAAATTTTTAAATATTCAAATTTTCAAATATTATACCAAATATTTCATAATTTCAAAATTTTAAAAATTGAAATTTTCAAATACTATTTTTTCTTAGGATATATTAAGTTTTAAAATAGTTTTATTAGTAATTTATGGTCCCCGATTAATCCCCGCCAAACCGATTAATCGCTTGACCCCAGTCGACCACCGAGCTACCGCCGAGCGATTTTTACAACCTTGATATATATATATATATATATATATATATATATATATATATATATATATATATATATATATATATATATATATATATATAGGCTTAGGTTATTGTATTTTAACTAATTATTGTGCATCTATCGTATACAATGAGAATTATTAACAGAATAAGTTGTTTAGCAATGCGAATACGTTTAATCATAAAAGAATATCGTCATTTTCATGCATTCTTGTTAATTTTATTTTTGTTCTCACACATCGTTTTTCACTCATTTTCATTCTGACAGAATATGACCCAATAAAACATTCTGACAGAAATGAGAATAATAATAATAAGTGAATAATAACCTTATAGACGATTTAATTAGTGAGAATGTGTGTTAATGATAATAGTTATGTAAGATTGAACGTATTTATATTATCAAACAACATATTTTCTTTATCATTCTCATAGCATACGATAGATGTATAATAATTAGTTAGAATATTTGAACTTAGCTATCTCTCTCTCTATCTATCTCTCTCTCTCTCTCTCTATATATATATATATATATATATATATATATATATATATGATAAATACAAATAAATTAATATATTATTATCATTCTACTATTTTTTGCAAATTTCAATACTAAAAGCAAATTTACACTAGAAAATTGTCATATTAATGACCTACTAATTAACAATTAAATTTATATACTACATAAATGGTTCACATGTGAACAAAAGTACACAAATGGTCTATATTTGAAATGTTTTTCTTACATAAATGGTCTATTACGCGAAAGAAAATGAAAATGTATTTTCCATTAATAAAATGTTTTCAAAAAAATCCTATTAATTAGCTCTAATGTAGAAAAAAAAAATTCTAGATTAGCCAAAAAGAATACGGAAAAATCATTTTTTTGAAACTACGATGCTATTAATGAACGTTTTTGAAAAGTTTAATGGTATTAATGATTTTTTTTCCAGAAAACAATCGCTTAAATGAGCTTCAATATACAAAAAATATAACTTTCCATATCAACTAAAAATAATCCAAAAAAGTCATTTTTAAGAGTATGATGCTATATATAAACTTTTTTTTTCAAAGTTTAATATTAAAAGCAATTTTTTTCCAAAAAAGGTCCTAATATAAGGTTAAAAGAACATATTGTAAAATATTTATCGATCTACATCAACAGGAATTAAACGTTTCCATCAATACCCAATAAGGTATATAAATCATGCCTCCTTCTATAATGAATTCCAACGCCCCACAATGTGGAATCCCCTCAGTCGCAGAATTCCATAACTCAAACAACATCCGATAATCAATATGAAGAGAAACTGCAATAAAAAATAATAATTGTCACCATCTTATACAAATATTAGAGATTATTGGGGTATTAGATACTGTAATAACTTGCAATTAAATATAATTTTCAAATAAAACTTAGTATGAGAAACTAACCAATGTGATCAAGGGTCAAAGAAGACATTATAACTAAAACATAAACAAAGAGTTATTAGGGATGAAACATGAAACTTTAAGGAGAAACATACAAATTTAAACCGTGAAGGATAACAAAAATCGACAAGTATATTTTTTGAGTAATTTAAACCAATATATTTTTAACGCTATTAATGATTTTTTTTCCAGAAAACAATCGTTTAAATAAGCTTCAATATACAAAAAATATAACTTTCCATATCAACTAAAAATAATCCAAAAAAGTCATTTTTTAAGAGTATGATGCTATATATGAACTTTTTTTTTAAAGTTTAATATTAAAAACAATTTGTTTTCCAAAAAGGTCCTAATATAAGGTTAAAAGAATATATTGTAAAATATTTATCGATCTACATGAGCAAGAATTAAACGTTTCCATCAATACCCAATAAGGTATATAAATCATACCTCCTTCTGTAATGAATTCTAACGCCCCACAATGTGGAATCCGCTCAGTCGCAGCATTCCATAACTCAAACCACATCCGATAATTAATATGAAGAGAAGCTGCAATAAAAAATAATAATTGTCACCATCTTATACAAATATTAGAGATTATTGGGGTATTAGATACTGTAATAACTTGCAATTAAATATAATTTTTAAATAAAAATTAGTATGAGAAACTAACCATGTGATCAAGGGTCAAAGAAGACATTATAACTAAAACATAAACAAAGAACTATTAGGGATGAAACATGAAACTTTAAGGAGAAACATACAAATTTAAACCGTGAAGGATAACAAAAATCGACAAGTATATATTTTTAAGTAATTTAAACCAATATATTTTTAAAGTAATTTAAACCGGGCCGCAAGTTTATCCCAATATTGTTCCCTTAAGCATTTCATCGAACATGTAGTAGACAGGTAGACCAAACAAAATTTCCAAGTATCCAAATCAAGGTCTCAAATCCTAACACATAAAAAAAAACAAATTTGTGATTTTAACAACCAAAAGCAAAGGATATGACATACATTGTGTATGAGTTTATCGTTTATAATTTGATTGCTCAACTTATTGAACAATTCGTCAAAAGTATGAAAAAAAATGGGGAATCTCATAGAAAGATCCGATTCAAATTTCTAAATAACACAACTGTGACAATTAATTTTCAAACCATAAAATTTGACACCCTCATAACATAAAAATCAAAATATATTTTACTTACGTTCACAAGAACCCAGATGAATTCGACCATTTCTGTTGTTCGTCAACTCCAATTTTGACCTACAAAAAATCTAAAAAAAAATCAAACAACTTGAGTAACAATCATTTTCATGTTGTCACAACTTTAACATAAACATCGATAAATAGTACAAATATTAGTTATCAAGAAATAAACATATATGAGATGACTAAAAAGTTGTCAAGTGGAATTTGAGTTATTTGTTTTCTTACCTTTATCTGATGTATTTATAATCCAGTCGTTCGACTACAAATCTAAATCGTTAAGTAAAAATCAAAACAACATGTTTTCCCCCATTTTCTTCTCCACTACAAAACTTAGGTTAGATATATTATGTAAAGAATTGAGGGAGGCGGAGTATTTTTGTATTTTATTTTTTGTGAGATTTAATTGTTATTAATAGAATTCCTAATTTAATTCGTTTTATTTTTGGTGATATTTAATTGTCATTAATAGAATTCCTAATTTAATTCATTTTATTTTTGGTGATATTTAAGTGTCATTAATGGAATTCTAATTTAAAATGTAATATACGTTTTATAAAATCTATTGACAAAAATAAATGGGTTGACAAAGATGATGTCATCAAATAATCCAAAGGTGAAAAATATATGATTGAAATGCAATCAATGGTCCTGATTTCTTCAGTTTAGAATTAAAGGTTCTCTTTTAATAATATTTAGAGATTTAGAGATTAATATATTGGTCGTTTCAAAAAAAATCAATCTTATTAATTTTAGTATTAAATATTTATTGAAAAAGAATTATTATTGTGTTTTTTTCTTTTTGTTGCACCCACTAGTTCCTAGCTAGTCACAAGGTTGTTAACAAGGTTGTTAATAATATTCACCTTTTCCAAAAGTAAAATAATTCTTGAAAATATTGATTTTTTAAATTTAATAACGATTAAACCCATTCAAGAAAAGACAGTAAAAATATTTCTTTCGTTAATACCAATGATCATGACATATTCAAAGCAATTAGGTAATTCAATATGTTGTTGTTGATACTATTATTTTTCCTTTTTTTTATATTTTCATTTAAATTTCTTCCACTAACTTTCACAATTTGTAACTGTCATAAACAGGCCCTTATTATTATTATTTTTTATTTGTTTTCATTTATCGAAAAAGGTACGAATCTCAATGACCTTTAGACATGAATAGTTATTAAATCAAGTCTTTGAAGGTCGATCCTACTGCCAACATTATAAAAAAAGGATAATAATTAAAAAAAAAAAATTATGATTTGTATATATTTTGTCCACTGTGATTTTTTCATTTATATTTGTCTCTTCAACTTGTTTAATTATATATGTTTATTCTTTATGATCGATTATTCTAGGTAAACCGAAAAAATGACTTAATAAGGTAATATATTTCTCACTTTATACATATTTAGTATTTAATATTTTTTTTTTGCACATTTAGCCTATAATATTTTTTTGTTTTAAAATAAGTCATTGTTGTTTTTGTACACATTCAATACTTATAAATGGTTTCTTTAGTTTTTTCTCACAACATCCTACATATGACAATCATTAATTAGATGTTCGGGGTTGTGTATGCTTATGAGCACTACGGCCTCGATTACTCGGTGCTTAGGTTTTGTATTCTGAACGTCGTAACTAATGAGTTTTGAGCATAACAAACAAAAACATATGTATGCATGCAACCCTAATTCTTAGATCTATGTTTTCTCTAATTAAACATATAACTTTTGAACATCAAATGGAAATCTCTAGGAGATCTATATTATTTTCAAAAATCATAATTAGGGTTAGTAAACATACCTTTTATTGTTATGTAGTAATAGCAATGAAAATCCAAGTCTTTTTGAACCTTGAGAGCAAGTGTCACGTCTCTAGTAGATCACACACAAACTAAGCAAGAGGATGAGAGAGGAAAGGGGAGAGAGGAGATGGAGCTTGAGATTTTTGGCTATCCTTCTAGGGTTTCTAGGTAGCCAAAAATGTGAAGGGGTAAGGCTCTTTATATATGTGAGGTATCTTAGACTCAAAGCTAGGGTTTTAGGAGGAAACCCTAATTCCTTAGCTTAAGGACCAACCAGCCCAAGAATCCCCATCCAAGAGCCCTAAGACAAAAATTCTAGGGCCTTCCTAGAAGTTTTCGTCCAAAACTTTCTAGGGAGGTTCTAGAACCTCTTTCCTCAACTATCAATAAGTTGCTAAAAAGCCATTGCATTTTTAATCAATTCAATTAATTCCAATTATTTATTGATTAATCATTAATCAAATAATATGATTTCTAATTAATATATTATTTTCATAATACATTAATAAATCAATTATCTTAATTTATTATGCAAATAATAAATACAACCTCTCTCCAAAAATCATATTGTCTAGTTGCTAGTTATGAAGGCAACCCAAAAGGACAGTGCTACCATCAATTCAAGTATATACCAATTATAGTTGTGGGCTTAGACACCTAATCCAACAATCTCCCACCTAGATAAGTCTAATAACTATAGTTGCCAATATAACTTCAAAACTGATTAGCAAATTGTAGCTCTCAAATCCGCTGATGAACTCTGACCTAGTTAGTTATGTGTCTTAAGATAAGTATGACATGAACACGTGAAGAAACACCCCTCCACGTTAGACAACCACCTCATGGCTTTGCCGGGGTCCTAAGTCCTATCAAAGGTAGGGGCTTCGTGTTGTCGAAGTCTCGATACTGGAAGACCCGACTGTCACACCCCCAAACCAGAACAACGGAATCGTTCGAGTGTAGATGACTTCATGTAGTATCGTAACATTTGAATACATAATAAAGAAAGTAAACACAACCATCATATATATAATTTAAGAGTTACATTGTTGGGTGATACTTGTTTCAAAAACAAATTACAATATGATGACAAAATGAGTTTAAAACTGACGCTTTAGCATCACTTCTCCAAAAGCTGAAGTTTACCTGTATTACTGAATCCCTGAGAAATACAAGTAGATTTGAAAGAGTAGATCAACATTTAAGCTGGTGAATTCATAAGTATTTAATGTCAATGTTTGTATAAATTTGAATGAATTTGTTTGTAGATGTTTGAAAACTCTTAGAAAATCCCATATTTCCTACTAGTATAAAAGTAGTCTTCTACTAAGACCCGACTGTTTCGAATGTTGTTTCTAAAATTCCAATATTTTTCCATAAGTGTAAGGTAGTTAAAAAGTTCCAAAAATTATTATGCAATAGTGTTTTTCATGCCTAGAATAGTAGATTTATGTATGTAAAAGAATCGATAAGGCATTAGATAACCCCGTAAATCAACGTGTTTTTAATACTCCATGTGAGTTTTATAACCATACTATTGACCCATACTGCCTGTAACAACGTTCTTCAGGCGTTGGAATGTTATGATGTTTGTCACCCCAAACATGTCGGTGTAACTGTAGCTAACAGTTTAGGTGTGGGATTGTCAATCCTGTATAGATCTATACACAAGTATCACGCTCTCCCTACAAGAGATTATGGTATATAATACAGGACTTTAACTGCATACTCGAAAGTACGTGAAGTTGAACGTCTCACAAAACTTAGCATCAAATAGATTTACGTATGAAAAGTTCATTTGTTCTTCTATATGAAAGTATTTCCTTGATATAGTACTTATAGTATGTAAAATCTCTTGAATATCTAGTAAACTATACCTATTATAGTTTTTCTCAAATGTATGATTCGTTGTATGATAAACCCTAATGCAGTATCAGCTTGGTATGTAAGTATAACATTTGTAATAACACTATTGAACATTTATACACCCAATTATAAATAAAGTGTTTGATATTTGTATAACATGTTTTTACTCTTAAAGGACAAAATGTTATTGAATAGGTGTTGCATGCGAATGTTTTCATATGATAAATATGAATCACATATGATTTGTTATATAAAGATAAGTGTAGTAAAAGCTTAATGTTTTTCACATGAGAGTAACTGTGTGTTTACTTGTATTCCCCCCCCCCCCCTTTGAAAGTGTATAAAAGCATTTATAAAGTATTTGAAAACGTAGTTGTAGGGGTATGAACTCACTTGATAGACAGAAGAAGGTGAAACGAAAACTCAGTAGAACCTCGACTAGGGAAAGTTGAATTTCTCGGGATTCACGGGAATCTCGGGAGTGAAAAACCTTCCTTCGAAACTTGGATATGAAGACCGGGGCTTCGGGATGGCTTCGGGGGGTTTAAACGCAGAGCTTCGGCACGAGAGAGAGAAGAAATGAGCAATGGAACCCAACACCTTCAGCTGCTATTTATAGCCCTATATTGGGCGCCACGTCGTGGTACACCTCACCACGTCGTGGTGAGGGATTCTATCCTCTTCTGTTGACGAGATGTTTGCTGATGGACCTGGCACCCATCAGTCACAATACCACATCGTGGCTTCTTCACCACGTCGTGGTGGGCCTGACAACCTCAAATTTTGTGTCGAAAACTTGTAAAATTCGTAACTTCCGCGTACGAGCTCTGTTTTTAACGTTCTTTATATCCACGCGTAGGTGAGATTATGCTCTACAACTCTCGTTTAGACTCTGTCGGCAAAATTTGACTTTATTTTTATTTTTTATTTATTTTTGTTTATTTTTAACGGGCCGGGACACAAAAATTCTATTAAAAATTCATAACTTCTTCATGTGATGTCCGTTCTTGTCAAACTTTATACCGTTGTGATACTATTGTTGAGATCTTTGATTCTCATTTAGGTTGTATCGGCTAAAAATCTCTCGATCTCTATTTTGAGTATTTTAGTTGTCTGCTGCTATATTCGGAACTTGGAAAAATCATAACTTTCTCATACGAAGTCAGATTTGGACGTTCTTTTTATATATACATACGGTTTAATGATATCTACAACCTTCATTTAGATACTTAATGCTAAATATAATTGTATTGAAACTTCGCATTTTACGTTTATCAGTATTGTCGGATTTTACTGTGACTCTTAGATTGATCATAACTTCTTCGTTATAACTCGGTTTTTAGTGTTCTTTATATTTCTGAAACCCTTGATACGATGTTTATCATTTTATGTAACCCAATAGAGACTTTTGAACATTCAAAATTTTGATGCAAATTTCATTACATTAAAAGAGATTACAAATTCTTGACTTTTTAGGTCATTACACTGATTCGAAAATATCGGGTTGTCACACTGACTGGTTCCTACCCTTGCGGCTGTTACAGCCGTTGTGGCTGCTGTGATAGCCGCCTCAGTAATGGCTAGATAGCGATCATCAAAATACTCCACTATGACGATCTTGATAGACCCAAATATCTCCGGTAACTGAGCCCGAAACATCGCAGCCACCTCCTCATGCAGGATCTCCCGGATCCTTGAGTCCATCTCGTCTGGCCCCATCTGGCCAATAGTCTCGGGACTATGGGTGCCTCTTGTCCGCCTTCTCCTGATCCTGACCCGGATCCAGTCACAAATCGTCTAGTAACCACCATGCTAAAAAAATATGCCAGTAAGATATCAGATATTCCATATAACAATCTGGGAACCAACCCCAACAGAACCTTAGGGGTTGTGACTTCTTTGCTACGCGTAAGGGTCCTGTTCTTTCAGTAGTACGGGGCCATACTACCTTCCACACCTACACATATTTGTCTCAAGTATCATCACAACGCCCTAGAACTATATGCAAGCATAGCATGCACTCAATCCTCACTCTTAGAGGAAGGCTAAATATCTCATAACTGGCGGATTTATACCAACAACCCATCCATGAAACTTCCAGCAACCCTGCAGCACTCGTGTATGCTAACCACATATAACGTTAGACCCTATAAACTTTTGAATACTCGGTCCTACTGTAAGCCCACAACCAGACAAGGAATAAGAAATAAAGATAAACCAAACATTCTCAGACTATAAGATCTTAATTATGTGCAGCCGTGATGCATACACTAAGCAACTACAATAATGATGTCAATTTCATATACGGAAAAACCC
Organism: Lactuca sativa; assembly: GCF_002870075.4. NCBI lineage: Eukaryota > Viridiplantae > Streptophyta > Magnoliopsida > Asterales > Asteraceae > Lactuca > Lactuca sativa. The sequence goes on along the minus strand of NC_056627.2, from coordinate 49,308,315 downwards.
TAGGCTATCAGGCATCATATAATCAGGAAATTATATCATGTAATTCCTAAAGATCCCTAGCCTAGTACTGGCATGCTGTTCTAACATATCACATAAATCAAATAATTCGTAAGGTATTTTGGGGTCTATCCGCAATCCCCGACTGATCGTACACTTGCATTCTCCTTTATTATTTTGGAAACATTTTAAGAAAACCGTTTTTAGAATCTTGTCCTTAGTTTGAGACTGGAGACACGCGAGTGTTTAATCCAGTTCACTCAAACCAAGACTCTGATACCAACTTGTAACATCCATAAAAACCATGCCAAATTTAATTTATTTTTTAAAACATTTCAAAACCAATGATTATTACAAAACTTGTTTTCAAAATAGTATAATGTCAGAGTATCCCAGAATCAAATTATAAAATCATAAAATATGAGGAGCTGTATGATCACGCCTTCTCTTTCCCGTGATCATCAAAGGTACTTGAAACATAATCAACAACAATAAGCCCGTAGCTTAGTGAGTTCCCCTAAAATACCAACGATATACATACATAACCATATCACATAATAATAAGCAAAAAACATGCATAATGAGTCATCAGTCTGACTGGACCGCCTCCCCAGGACTTCATTCTATCTGGACCGCTCTCCGAGCCTTCGGCATGTCTGGACCGCCCCTTAGAGCCTTCAGCTTATCCGGATCGCTCGTTGGGCCTTCGGCCTGACCAGATTTTCTCGGCCCGGTCCTGCAGTCTACCCGGTCCGCCCCGGGTGTCTTGGCTTACTGCATACAGTAGGGCATGCCTCAACTTGTTCCCCAAACCAACAAACATGTACATGTACATATAAACAAGTAGTTATGCAGATCTAACAGACCACTACCATAACAACCATCCTATAATCAATATACTGATCTAACCGATATCTAACAGAGCAACCATCCTATAACCAGGATACCGATCTAACCGATCACTAGCATAACAACCATCCTAAAACCAGGATACATATCATAAAGCATAACGTGTAACGCCCGCAAATCCAAACTAGTTAATTTAGAGGAAATAGGGGTCGAAAACGACTTTTCGAAAAAAAGATTATTTATAATAAATAATCGTAACCAAGTTGTGGAATATGTCTCAAGGTTTCCGTACATATAAAGAACGCCGAAATCCGAGTTATAACGAAGAAGTTATGGCCCATCGAAGTTTTACGGCAAAACCGGCACGACACCTGGAAGCGTAAATAGTGAATTTACGATAGAGCGAGATTTAGCCTTATAAATCTAAATGAAAGTTGTAGGATATGTTAAACTAAGCGCGTCGATAAAAAGAACGCCCAAATCTGACTTCGTATGAGGAAGTTATGATTTTTCTAAGATTCAGCTTAGCAGTTTACAACCCGAAACTCGAATTTTAGTTTGAGCGGTTTTTGGCTTACACGACCTAAATGAGAGTTGAAGATCTCATTAATAGGAACTCAACGGTAAAAAGATAGATGAAAACGGAGTTCGTATGAAGGAGTTACGAATTCTTCGCGGTCATTTAACAGTCTAAATGCCTCCTACTGTTAAATTTGAGATCGGTCGAGAATTAGCCGACGGAGTCTAAACAAAAGTTGTTGATCTTGATTTTACCTACGCGTGGATATAAATAACGTCAAAAACGGAGCTCGTATGCGAGAGTTATGATTTTTCTAAGTCGGAAGGCTGTTGTGCGAAATCGGGTGACGTGGCGCAATCCTGGCCGTTGCTTCCTCCCCAAGGCTAGCCACCAGATGGTGACACCTGGCCTGGAACTCGACGAGTTTTTGGCTTTTCCATCCTATAAAAAGGGTGCCAGGGCATCCTCATTTCTCACACCTTCCAACTTCTCTTTCTCTCTCTAGAATCTCTCTCTAAGCCTCCCTAACCCCCTAAAGCCTAGGGTAAACCCCCTAGCACCCGAAGGAAGCCCCGAGGCTCCCGGAGTCCCGAGAAAAAGGAGTCTTTCTACTTAGGAACGCTGCTCTAGCGAAGCCCGGTTTTCGAGAAAACCCGCTGTAAGTGAGCTACGCCTAACCTATCTTTAGTTTAGCTTACGGTTTAATATAGTAATGTTATTAGGACCTTATAATAAGTACTTGGGCTATTATTATGGGTTATATAAGTATAGTTTAACTCTTATATAATAATAATAATAGCTAGACTATTAATTAATCGCGGTTATCGTTAGACTAAACCCTAGTGGCAATGATACTAGGTTTTGCCAAAGGAAAAGTGTGTTAAGAGTAACGAAGTGTTGTCCAAGCGCCGAGTCACCACCTACTCAGGTGAGTGCATAGTTACTTTCAGCTTAAACATAGATATGAAGTATTTTATATAAATTACGTGTTATGTGTGCATATTATCTGAATACTTGCTATCTATGCTGGATGATCGTTTTATACATGTTTTCAATGATTTAAACTGTATATGTATTTTATATCTACAAAATGTGTTGGGTAAAACATGGGTAGATGTAATAGTTGTTGTGTGACGAAATAAAATAATGAGAGGCCTCGTTATAGATGTTATTGATGAATCAGTCATCTAGCGGAGTATAGATGACGACCACGGACTATTCTAGACAGTCCAGTGGAACACTAGCAGGCTCGCAACCTGTAGGTGTTTATTCGAACTGTGTGTTTATTTGAACTGTGTGCTCACCAGATGTACTCCATCCCCCACATGGTTGCCTCAAGGACATTTATTGTTGAGGAATCCCCTTAGCAGTAGTGTCTGTCCCGATGATAATCCTTAGGGTAGGCCCCTTATGATAGATGCTTAGGGACGTAATGTGAGGATAACGGGAATGGGTAATCGGGTTTGTTTAATTTAATGAAGTTAATAAACTTATTTATTGTGGGTTGAAAACCCTATGTGCTCACCAGACTCCCAAGCCTGACCCACTCAGTTTCTTGTATTACAGGTAGTGGCGCATGAGCATAGATGTGATGTCTTGGGATGAGAGATTAATCGGATATAGGCCTGTAGATATGAAATAATGTAGTAAGGCTTATATTGTACTGTTTATGCTTTTGATCTGTACGAACATGACATCCCAAGTCTTTTAATGAAATACATTTCTATGGAAATGCTTTTGATAAATCTTTATCATATTTTGTTTTGGGACAAATCCGCAACACTTTTATTTAAAATGTTACTCTGATTTTTAAGCAAAGCATAAACAAACCGGTCTTTTCTGGCCGTGATTTTGGGGATGTCACAGTTGGTATCAGAGCATTAGTTTAAGCGAACTAGGAATATGGATTTATTTTTAGACTTAAACTTAGAATGCTAAACGATGATTGTGAGGTGTGAGCACTAGCTTATTTTAGGAATGATACCTAAATTGCTTTTATGTGCTAAATGCTTTGTGCATGATATGTTGTTATTTGTTCGGATTTATGGTCTGTTGCCGACCGGATCTGGAAACCTTATGTGTTTAGGATTCTAAGCGTTTAACTACGATATTAGAACTATCATATAAACATTTCGGGGTGATAAGGATGATTTAATACGTCAATCCTAAATTAAGATCTAGATTCACCTTATTCGGTGTATAGATCAAGATGGTAAGAACCCGTAGCGGAAACGTAAACGCAATTGGGAACATAAACCAACCCCCAGTGGTTCAGCAAATACCTGTTGTAGAAGAAGTTGCGCCTGAGCCAGTCACCATGGCTGGAGTTTAAGCCATGATTCGGGCTATGTTGTGTAACGACCCAATTTTCACATCCAAAAAATTTGTTTAAAAACGTTACTTTAGAAAATATGAATAACTAAAAAACATCGTTTGATCAACCATAACATAAAGTGAACCATGTCTGAAAACCAAAACATACAACTAATCAAAATATCAGAGTATCAATCCCAGGATAGACTCGTAACTGCGGAAACAAGAGAGTGTGTGTGTGACGTGTTGCTACCGTGCCGACTCCTTTCCTCTGGCTGAGGAGGTACCTGAAACCAAAACTGAAAACCGTAAGCACAAAGCTTAGTGAGTTCCCCCATAATACCCCATACCATGCAAACATATAACAACCAATGTTCAGCTAGGAGTTACGGGCCTTGCCCACACTCGGGAAGATACGGGCCCTGCCCACACTTCGCTAGCTGGGAGATACGGGCCTCGCCCACACTTGTGAAGATACGGGCCCTGCCCACACTTCGATATCTGGGAGATACGGGCCTAGCCCACACTCCAACCTCGGAGAGATACGGGCCCTGCCCACACTCAACCGCTAACCCATAACATACAAGTATCACGCAGACAACAAGTATAAGCAACTCTATCATATTAACACATATATCATACTTGACTAAACCCAAAGATACGGGCTCGGACCACACTCTAGTACTAGCATCTCGTCTACACGGGTCGGCCTTGGTGCCTTAGACCCGTTCCTACTGGAAAGGAAACTCACCACGAAATAGCTGCTGGTCGGTGTGGGAATTGATCACCTACTGCTACTGCTGCTGCCCCAGAAACCCTCCGGCTGCAATTCCCACAACATACTCAATCAAACACTGCTCACTGACCTTTGGGTAAAATGACCATTTTACCCCTGACCACGCCCTAAGTCAAAGTCAGAGTCAACTTTCAGTTGACCCGACTTGCCGAGTTGGCTTTCCAACTCGCCGAGTCCCTACCCAAACGACTGCCCTGAATCCCGATCCTACCCGTCGAGTTAGGCGACGACTCGACATGTTCGCCTTCTTAACCAATATTCAAGTCCTTCATCCTACTCGCCGAGTTGTATGAACAACTCGTCGAGTTCATCTTCATCCGATGAACACTTATGCTAAGACTCGCCGAGTTGTATGAACAACTCACCGAGTCTGTTCTTGATCTAAGGAGATTGCCTTGAACTCGCCGAGTCAGGGCATTGACTCGCCGAGTACCTCCATAGATGAGTTAAGCTTCCGACTCACTGAGTCACACCCCGTGACTCACTGCTCACTCGACACTACGAAAAGGGGACAAACTCGGAGACTCGCGAACAGACTCGCCGAGTCATATGAACGACTCGCCGAGTCGTTGCCATGCACCCACTAAATACACAGATTTGCTCGATTCCAGTCCACGCCATTCACATATCTGGACTTCTAGGACACGAATCACACGTAAAGTTTCCAACTTTATGTGTGGATATTCACCAATATGGATTTTAGGGCTCAAAATGCCTCAAAAGGGTAGATCTAGGGTGAACAAGCAACATGGGGCCATAAAGCTAACAGATCTGAGCTCCTGGAGCTCAATCTTGCCTAGATCTAAGGGCCAATCAGCCTATTACGAAATAATTTGCACATTCAAACTTGGGGTTTGGCTCAAGAATGACTTACATGAAGTAATAAGCATAGAAACAGGGGAAAAACGGATTATACCTCAAAGGAACTGCTGAAAGAGTGCAAAGATGCCCGGATTCCTTTCCTTCCTCTTGATCTACTTCCCCTTTTTCCTCAAAACCTTCAAGAACACACACAATAGCCTCAAACTCTCAAGGAACAAGCTTAGAACGAGGGTTGGGAGCTCTGGGGAGAGAATGGGGGCTGGCCTGGGCGGATAAGTCCTTTAAATAGGGTGCAAACCCCTGAAACTTAGGGTTTCATCCAACAGCTGTGACTCGCCGAGTCCAGGATATGGACTCGCCGAGTCGCCAACTTAAACGTGTCCCGGGTCCCGCATCCACTCGGCGAGTCGGACCTATGACTCGCCGAGTCCAAGGCTAAAAGAAAGGAAATACTCAAAATAACATTTACGTACTAGGAACCGGGTGCTACATGTTGGCTGAACAAAGGGAAGAAATGAGACGGATGTTGAATAGGGACGAACCTACCGTACATGTTGAACCGACGAAGCCAGTTCCCGAGCAATCTGAGGAAGGGAACTACAGCCGCCAAGTGAGTCAAGTAGGGACTCAAGGTGAGCAAAGGGATGGCCCAGAAGGGAGAAACAACAAGGATGGGCGGGTGTAAAAGAATTTCTTGGGTGCGAAACCACCAAGTCTCTCAGGAAGCCCAAAGCCTGTTGAGATTATGGATTGGATCTCCGAGATGGAAATGGTGTTTGAGAGCTGCGACTGTAGCGAGAAATAGAAGACCATCTTCGCCGTAAGACAACTGAAAACTGGAGTCTTGAGCTGGTGGAAGCTATTGGCAGATACGATGCCACGAGGAGAAGCCATAAGGATGTCATGGGAGGAGTTCTTGGAACAATTGAAAATGCAGTACTGCTCGGAGATAGATCTGATAGACCTAAACAACGAGTTTCAGAACCTGAAGAAAGGGAAGATGAGTGTTGATGAGTATGCCACCGCATTCACCGAAAGGATGAAGCTATTCCCCTACTTGGTGCCTACTGAACTCTCCAAGATTGATAGGTTTGCTAACGGACTGCCCACTGACTTTGGCCCAATGGTCAAAATGGCAACTACCTTGAAAACAACTGTTAGGGCATCTAAGAACGTAGAGGCCCAGATAAGAGAAAAGGGTCTAGAAAAAGATAAGGAAGGAGAGAAGCGGAAGTTTGAAGGATCTTCAAGGTCCAACAAGGAAAGCAAATTCTCAAAGCTTGGAGGAGGAGATGGAGGTGAAGCGAGATGGTGTGATAAATGCAAGAAGAAGCATGGTGGGAAGTGCAACGAAGAAGTGACTTGTTACAAGTGTGGGAGGACTGGTCACTATTCCAAAGACTGCACACATAATGATAAAGTATGCTATGGATGTGGAGGCAAGGGGCACATGTCCAGAGACCGCCCAAGGAAAAATAAAGCAGCAAGACCAGAAACGCCACCAAGGCCAAGGGCATTTCACATGATCCTCGACGAAGCAGGGAACCATGCGAGGAATCAAGAATGAGGACTTCTTACCTGACGATCGGATTATGTAGTAGCTATAGTTTCGTATGATGTAGCCTAGTAGAGGCATAGTCTAGGGTGAACTTGAACACCTATGTAATCGTTTCAAGAAATAATATAAAACCTTCGTTTTGTTATCTGATGTGTTAAATGATTGTGTGATTTGCTGCATGGTGACTTGGGAAACTGTGAGACAATACTTGGGACGAGTATGAGTAGGTGTGAATGGTAGTAGAGGCCTATACTACTGGAAGCATAGGACTCACACTTGGATCAGGGAAAGTCACAAGGTTACCAAGAAGCTAATAATTGATTTCGTTTTATTCAAGTATGTCGTTACCATTGTTTCGGTAATGACTAAGAAGATTGTTGTTATCCCGACCCTAGTGGTCATATCCCATTGAGTCCGACTACGGTGAGTAGGTTACGTTAGGGGTGTAAGTGAGCCGAGCTACTCGCGAGCTACTCGGGATCGACTCGTTAAAAGCTCGACTCGAGATCGAATTAAACGAGCCCGAGCCGAGCTCGAGCCCAAATATGAGGCTCGTTTATTAAACGAGCTCGAGCCGAGCTTCAGCTAGTGGGCTCGCGAGCCTAAATGAGCCTAAACGAGCCTATATATATATATATATATATATATATATGTGTGTGTGTGTGTGAGAGAGAGAGAGAAAGTGTGTGTGTGTGTGTGTATATATATATATATATATATATAGGCTCGTTTAAGCTCGTTTAGGCTCGCGAGCCCACTAAATTGTTCACGAGCCGAGCTCGAGCTTCATTTTAAGGCTCGAATCGAGCTCGAGCTCGAGCTCGAGCTTCTTCAAATTAAACGAGCCGAGCTCGAGCTTGGTTAGGCTCGGGCTCGGCTCGGCTCGTTTACACCCCTAGGTTACGTGGTTCAGAGAACCAAGTTTGATGAAGCGTCCGACTTAAACCAAACGATTGAAATCAAAGCGATCAATAGAAGTATCACGCTCGTTGTTAAAGAAGTTGGTAGCCAGAAATGCCTAATGTTAAAGTGTGATTATATCATTAGAACATGAAGGAAGGCATAGTCTGTTTTAGAATTTAACTCTAAGAGACCTAAGTCTAAGTGTTGCAACATGCGATGATAGGTCATTAGAATATGACACATCAATCCATAGTAGTAATAAAAGAAATCATCTCAAGTTCGTATCCATTAAGGATCAAGATTGTGACTTAAAGGTCATAATTAGGAGTCTAGCCTGAGGTAGAGAGCAGGTGCACGATCGAGTATTGCATACAGTTAATAAGTCTGAGAGATAGACTTGAAGGAATGTAGAAGTTATAATTATTACCTAGGATGAAGAGATGACGTATGGAGTCATTATACGACCCTGTTTTGTTGATGATTCCGGGACGTAATCATCCTAAGGGGGAGATAACTGTAACGCCCGCAAATCCGGGCTAGTCAATTTAGAGGAAATAGGGGTCGAAAACGACTTTTCTACAAAAGATTATTTAGAATAAATAATCGTAACCAAGTTGTGGAATATGTCTCAAGGTTTCCGTACATATAAAGAACGCCGAAATTCGAGTTATAACGAAGAAGTTATGACTCGTCGAAGTTTTACGGCAAAAAACCGGCACGACACCAGGAAGCGTAAATAGTGAATTTACGATAGAGCAAGATTTAGCCTTGGAAATCTAAACGAAAGTTGTAGAATATGTTAAACTAAGCGCGTCGATAAAAAGAACGCCCAAATCTGACTTCGTATGAGGAAGTTATGATTTTTCTAAGATTCGGCTTAGCAGTTTACAGCCCGAAACTCGAATTTTAGTTCGAGCGGTTTTTGGCTTACGCGACCTAAATGAGAGTTGAAGATATCATTAATAGGAACTCAACGGTAAAGAGATGGACGAAAACGGAGTTTTATGAAGGAGTTACGAATTCTTCGTGGTCATTTAACAGTCTAAACGCCTCCTACTGTTAAATTTGAGATCGGTCGAGAATTAGCCGACGGAGTCTAAACGAAAGTTGTTGATCTTGATTTTACCTACGCGTGGATATAAAGAACGTCAAAAACGGAGCTCGTATGCGAGAGTTATGATTTTTCTAAGTCGGAAGGCTGTTGTGCGAAATCGGGTGACGTGGCGCAATCCTGGCCGTTGCTTCCTCCCCAAGGCTAGCCACCAGATGGTGACACCTGGCCTGGAACTCGACGAGTTTTTGGCTTTTCCATCCTATAAAAAGGGTGCCAGGGCATCCTCATTTCTCACACCTTCCAACTTCTCTTTCTCTCTCTAGAATCTCTCTCTAAGCCTCCCTAACCCCCTAAAGCCTAGGGTAAACCCCCTAGCACCCGAAGGAAGCCCCGAGGCTCCCGGAGTCCCGAGAAAAAGGAGTCTTTCTACTCAGGAACGCTGCTCTAGCGAAGCCCGGTTTTCGAGAAAACCTGCTGTAAGTGAGCTACGCCTAACCTATCTTTAGTTTAGCTTACGGTTTAATATAGTAATGTTATTAGGACCTTATAATAAGTACTTGGGCTATTATTATGGGTTATATAAGTATAGTTTAACTCTTATATAATAATAATAATAGCTAGACTATTAATTAATCGCGGTTATCGTTAGACTAAACCCTAGTGGCAATGATACTAGGTTTTGCCAAAGGAAAAGTGTGTTAAGAGTAACGAAGTGTTGTCCAAGCGCCGAGTCACCACCTACTCAGGTGAGTGCATAGTTACTTTCAGCTTAAACATAGATATGAAGTATTTTATATAAATTACGTGTTATGTGTGCATATTATCTGAATACTTGCTATCTATGCTGGATGATCGTTTTATACATGTTTTCAATGATTTAAACTGTATATGTATTTTATATCTACAAAATGTGTTGGGTAAAACATGGGTAGATGTAATAGTTGTTGTGTGACGAAATAAAATAATGAGAGGCCTCGTTATAGATGTTATTGATGAATCAGTCATCTAGCGGAGTATAGATGACGACCACGGACTATTCTAGACAGTCCAGTGGAACACTAGCAGGCTCGCAACCTGTAGGTGTTTATTCGAACTGTGTGTTTATTTGAACTGTGTGCTCACCAGATGTACTCCATCCCCCACATGGTTGCCTCAAGGACATTTATTGCTGAGGAATCCCCTTAGCAGTAGTGTCCGTCCCGATGATAATCCTTAGGGTAGGCCCCTTATGATAGATGCTTAGGGACGTAATGTGAGGATAACGGGAACGGGTAATCGGGTTTGTTTAATTTAATGAAGTTAATAAACTTATTTATTGTGGGTTGAAAACCCTATGTGCTCACCAGACTCCCAAGCCTGACCCACTCAGCTTCTTGTATTATAGGTAGTGGCGCATGAGCATAGATGTGATGTCTTGGGATGAGAGATTAATCGGATATAGGCCTGTAGATATGAAATAATGTAGTA